>NC_082594.1:36548370-36849052 GCF_030936135.1 Gavia stellata
TACGGCTCTAGTTATTTTATTCCTGTCTTGTTTTTTGCCCTTTGCCATTTGAGAAAATATGTCCACAGGGTTTGTTTTTGTTTTGCTTTCATATAACACAAACCAGGAAAGTTCTTGCTGGGTTCTTGTAGTCTAATTGGTCTGCAAATTACTGATCGTCCACAATACTATGGGCAGTGGTTTGCAGTTCATTCATAATCCACAGTACGTTGTGATTTCAGTACAGATTCCCATTAAACGTTTGTGATGGGAATGTGTGTGATTTGATGGCGAATTGCTATAAATGTTTATTTCTGTTGTTTACTTGGCAATAACCAGTGTCTGAGATTCTACTGTGTGTGCGTGTGTGTGTGTGTTTGTGTGTGTGTACAAACTTGTACTCAGCCAGAAGTTCCTACTGCTGAAAGAGTAGATGGAGAAGCTATATGAAGGCAGACCTCAGCAGTGACACCAAATGAGAGAGACATACTCAGATCAGACTCCTCCTGTTAACAGGAACAGCTCTTAAGAGCTGTTCAGTGTTGAGTTTCACTGTTGAAATGCTCACCTCTGCATAAACACCACAGCTCTAAAGAAAACGCAGCAGTATGAAGTCTCATATTAATGATATTTTAGACAGTAGCTCTGTATTTCACTTAACATGTTCTTTCGCTGTTGGTTAATTGGTATCATTAGCACAAATGTCACAGTTACTTAATTTAATTAGTTCTTACTCATACATAATACTAATTTTCGCTTTCAGAAAGCCAAATGAAGAAATGCAAGTGAAAACAGTGTTTTGGTTTGCTTTTTGTGTAGTGTAGGTCTTCTACATAACTGATTTTAAGGAAATAGTTCTTAGGAAAACATTTTTTTAACAAGTGATAACTTTACTTCAATGGGAATAGCTTCTGGAGATTTCCTACCATATTCACATCTTTTAGTCTACAAACCATTTGTCTGTACTCATCTGACACTAATTCACTTCAACACTGAATCATACATTTATCTTTGAACATCTAAATCTTTCCATGAAACCCAATGGGACTATTTGTGAGATTAATTGCTTTTCTGGATTGGGTTTTTAAGGTATTTCTGATTTTATTGTATATCCAGACATATTGTAGAAATCATTATTTGAAAGTGTTTATTGTGGATGATAGTAGTCACATCCTCACTTTTAACTAGCTATGGAAGCTGCAAAAAGCCTCTCCCACACTCTGCCACTTTTTATTTTCAAATAAATAATAAGTATAGTGTTAGGTATAGGTTATTCTATGATAGCAACTCCTTATAGTAAATAAAGTGTTAAGTACAGATTTTTCTATTGTAGTAACTTGTTAAAGTAAAAGATTACCATATACCTTTCCGTGGTTTCAGACCTCCGCAGATATTAATACAGCTGAAGACTGTGACTTGCTTTTGGAATTGACCTCTGCCCTGAAGATGTGACAAACTAAACACACCAAAATAGAGTGAGGAAAACAGAATTGCTTAAGGTCACACAGCAAATGAATGACCAAGACAAGTAAAGAACTGAAGGCCTCTTCCTTAAAGTTAGTGATCTCACAGTGTCCCAAACCTAAACCTTTTCTCTGTTGTCAGGCATTATAGCATGCTTCCCTAAATATTTCAGCATCAGTCCCTGTTGTGTCCTCCACTGTTGTACAAGCATTTTCTAAGGCATAGTTATATGTGCCAACTACCCCACTTTAATATACAGCCCTAGGGTCCTACAATACTTTCATGTTCAAATAATAGGTAAAAAATGGCTGCATTTTTTTCTTGAAAAAAAAAATTCATGTGGCAACTTTATAAAGGTTTATACTGGTGCTTTTTTTTGTACACTGCGAGCAGTAGAATTCAATATAGTGCAATGACAAATCAAGAAATGAAAGAATTTAAGCACTTGCATCTCTCTCTATAGCAAGATTATTGATTTAAACAATATCCAATGTTTATATTATAGTAAATATAATGAGGTACTGCAGTATTCATGATGCTACAGATTAAACATGGAAAGAGATCAACTTTAATGATCACGAGAAGGAAGTTAAACAAGTTTTACTAGTTATTTGAACACAATTGGCTGTGGAGGAGGAGATATAGTAGTCTTTCTGAATGTACAAGTCATCTGATAGCTTACAGGTATGTTGATGATTCATACAAAATGTCAGAATTTAATTTACTGTATAAATTAAATTGAACCTTCAATTTTGGTAATTTTCATAGCAAGAAAAAGGATCCAATAAAATCAAGCAAGTTTCTTATAATGTGAAACTAGAGAGTTTGTATTTACCCTGCAGCCTTTTTAAAATACAGTACATTTATTATGTGATAGTCAAAGTAATAGCATTTGCTTTTCATCTATAATAATTTTATTTTAAAAATATAAACAGATAAACCTTAAAAATCCCTGAAAGCTGGACCAAATTAAATCCAATTTGTTGGAAGTAAAAGTTACTTTCATACTTTAGCTCCATTCATAGTTACATGAAAAGATTTTTAGAAACATTAAGAAATACCTTCCATTATGACATTTATGTGGACAATATTTTTACTGGCAAAATAAGTATTCATGATAATTTCTTATTTGTTAACTGATGGACTGTATTTTGAGTCAGATCTTTCAGGTGATATATGGATTCACAATTCAAACTTTTTGACGTTCATTTCACCATATTGAGGACAACCTGAACATGGCTTGATTATTTTCCTATTAATAAAATTTTAGCAATATGAATATGTTATACTGTGTGTTGGAAATTTCTGAAGAACATAACAGATTAATCATTTCTCTCTCCCTTTCTTTTCCACCCCCCCCCCAACATATTTTTGTAAAAAGAGGCGTTTGTGCATCTGCACATCTGTTCAACTATAATGTAAGAAAAACTTGAGTAGATTTATGATTGGACACACAGTGGGTGATCTTATATTGAGATGAAACACAAAATACATAGTTAGACTACTTTGGAACGTGATTTAAATCCTCCATATAAAAGCTTAGTCAAGCAAGGTAAAAGTGTTTACTTTATACATGTTGTTTCCTAGTTTACTTTTTGTTTTTTTCCTTTATATTCCTTCTTCGTGTTCTATTTTATTCTGCAAGAGAAGCTGTAACAATGGATATTAATTATTTACAATATGACTTCCATAAGGTCATGTCATTGTTTTCACTTCAGAATTTGTCACTAGCAAGGAAACTTAGTGACTGAACGACTTTAAACAAAATGTTACAAGAAATGAATTTTGGAAGTGAAGTGTGTGATGATAGTAAAATTCGATCTTCCACTTCTCTTGGAATACAAAATATATCAAAAACTTGCCATTGCTATGTCTTCCTAGGATGATCTATACAGAAGGAAATTGCATTTCAAACAACATTATCATATTTTTAATTTTTTGTTTGTTTTATTTAACTATTTCTTTGTCTTCTGACAGCTACATATCTCCATGTTTGTTTGGGTCTTCTTGCGGGAAGGGTCCTTATTTGTGTTTCATAAACATAGACCTTTATGAAGAAAGTTTTAGAAAGAAAAAGTAAACTCTAAGTTCCCTAAAGAGACAGAGGTAGACAAAAAGCCACCAAGTCCATGAAACAGATATACAATTAATTTAGATGAAAGCCTGGTGAAAGTTTCAGCACCAGGTCTGTTATAATAATTTGTTATAGATTTTGCAAAGGAGAGAGGTAATAAATTGTTTGGTAGAAAAAGTTAGAGGTGAAAACATAACCTGGATCCTTAAGCTTCATAAATGAGTTTTTCACACACAAAAAAGAAGTACTTGATTCTCAAAAAATTCAATGTTTTCGATGTACAAAGGTTAAAGACACCATTTTCTTGTAAGCAGCAGAGATAATTTTGTTTTGAAATGCGTGAATAGTACCACACCTTGAGCAATGACATTTGCCACAAGTAATCTGACACAACAGAAGAACATTTATCTAGAAAAACGCCAAACATTCATTACTCTTCCAGAGAAACATTTAACGAATTTCATTTTGCACTTTGAATTTGTGAGCTACATATTCATACATAAATAGCACATAATGGTCCAAATGAAGAGAAAGGACTTTTTTGCAACTCAGAACCTGAATGAAAAAAGCATTTGTGTTCTCTTAAAATTGTTCCTCCTCATGCTCTCTACCTACTTCGGCTTAGCAAAAATTATAAAAGCATTAGACGAGAGTCATCTCTTCTGATCATAAGTACCATCACTTACCCTCATTGCACAGTTGCAAACAGCAGTTTGTTAAAAAAATGGTTTATTGCCATCTTTTGCATAGGGTAATACTCATATTGGGAAGCTAACCTTTCAAACGGGATGGCAGCTACTTTCTGGGTGGTAGTGAGACCCTCAGTTGCATCCTCAGCTGGAGCTGGTGAGGTTCCCTGAACCACTCTCCTGCTCTATTCTCATGACCCATCTGATCTGTGGGCCTACGTTGCTGAGTCCTGCCAAATCTGGCAGCCCATTTGTGGTGAGGCTGCTGCAGCTCCATGCCCTCAGGTCCAACTCATAGCAAGACTAAGCATATATGCCCAGTAGGCACAGAAACAAACATGTATACAATATACATAAAAGCATATACACATGTATTTGTTGGTGGCCACACAGATCAAGACAGACAGACAGGTACAGTCCACACTCACACAAACACAAAGAGCAGCAATGGTCACATTTTTCTCCTCTCCGTGGCTGATCAAGATGACAGTCTACTAGTGGGAAACCTTTTTATATATATAAAGGTTGTATGATATATATATAAAAACATATAAATAAAAAAAAAATATGTATACAATGAGGATCCCTCCATCAGCTGGGCTCAGACATCAAGTCTCCCCCATTGCTGCAGGATATATGAGCACCCAAGGACACAGCCACATTCCAGCTGCTGGTACAGAGTTCTTTTGAACACACTAACATATGCACACTGACACACACACACATATACAGTGGATTCATTCAATAACTGGGCTCAGACATAGTCCATACAGTAGCCAGCCCTGGATCATTGGTCTTTCCAGTTGCTTCCCATACACACACATACACACAAACAGGTCCCACCTGACCCCCAGCAAATGGGTCCCAGCCAATGGTCTCTCTAGCAGCTGGCTGTGATTCTCCTGGTCCCTCCAGTAAGCAATTCTTCAGGAGTCCCCTCCACCCACCAGTCCCCTGGTTTCCAAGCCACTTCACCTACTCACCAGCCAGTGCAACTTGATCCTCACTAGCCATCATCACACTCCCTTGCACACCTGCACTCGCTCTATGTTCTGTACCATGGGCACATGAGCCCTTGTGACCTGAGGTCCCACTTCATCTGCTGACATTCAGACCCCCATACACACACCAAACAGAGAGTCCCTCACCCAGGTAAAATAGTCAGAAATAGAGTTTAATAAGAAGATAGGACAGACTGCACAAATCAAGTATAGGGCTTGGCTAGACGAGTGTATTGACCACCCTTTTTATCTCCTTATCCCTCTCTTATGTTTGCTCCTCCCCAAATCATCTAGATTCCTTTCTTTCTCTGCTTTTTGTTCCACCACTAATCCCATAAATAGTCTATCTAGCCTAGGAAATCATTCCTGATTCTGCAGAAACTGCTTCTACTCTTTAAAATTTTCTGTGTAAAACTTGGTCGATTCTACAGCAGAATCTGACTGGGGTAGTCAATGCAATGGCCAGATCTCTCACCTAGGATGTTAACAGCTCACAGGTGCGTCTAAATGATGCTTGTCAAGTGACGTATGAACAGCAGGAGTTGCATGAGGGAATCTCTGGAACAATCTGAGAGTCCCACCTGGAGAGGTGGGATTGCAAGGATTAGTCAAACGCTTTGTTACAAAGGCAGTTACGGCATTCAGTCAACTACCTGGTCTCAGATTGGTCCCTTGCTTCATCTACTCAGAGGCTAATAGGGTAGTTGCTGCACCTGATACCCCAGTGCACCATGATTATAATTAAAGGACAAGCCTCAGTTTCATCCTTACAACACTATTCTAGCTTCAATCCCATATACATAACCACATCCCATGCTTATCTCCAAATGCTCTTAACAACTGCAGTCTGCGACTGGCTGAGCTGAGTTGGTCTGGTCTCTGTTGTTCTGAATGGCCATACTGTTTTCCACCTCTAACGACAACTTCTGCATAGCAGATATACTGCATGAAAACAGCCAGCTTAGCTTGTGATCTGACTGCTAACTCTGCCCCAGACAAATCATACAGTAAGTTCTTTTTAACTAAGGATGGAAGGGGTAATGCACTTCCACAGCTATTTTTTTTCTTTTAAAGTATTTTGAATTTTGAGCTTAAAGAGGACCTGACAGATGAACATATGGGAACAACGAGCTTTTCAAGTGCTTTAGGGGACAAAATGTTGGTGAACTGAAAATCACATTATGGGTAAAACAATACAAAACTAATAGTCATGATTAGTTTGTCATTGACCTACCAGACCCTTAATTCTTCATAATTCTTAATAATCCTTTATGAGGTCACTGTGTATTGTATGTCAAAGTTGTCAAGAAAGTTAATTTATCAAAGACTATTGTCACATTGAAAAATATAGATTTTGTATTTCAGAAAAAATATTGAAAGATATTCAATATTTGGGAATAATTCACTCGATTAGGCATCTCTTTTTTCACAATATTAAAGAAAAAGTCTTTTATGTATTTTTTGTCCGTTGTGGAAATGCACAAAAGAAAAGAATTTCAAAGATATAGATAACCTGTGAAGTTGCTCGCTTTTGGCGTTATGTGAGAGGGAATATATATTGAAAGAACATAAAAAATATGCCATGTATATGTAGCAGTCTGAAAATCAAGAATAAAAGAAAGTCACTGAAGCATTTCCATATGAGAAAAAAAATTGCCTAGGAAGATCAATTTACGGTAGCTGAAGTATTCAGCTTCAAACAATACAGAATCCAGAACTACCAGACTCAGTTGTACTAGTTAAGGCTGTAGCAATAGATTGTCCTTTGAGCTTACTACAAAATCACAAGCTGCAAAAAATAAATGGTATGCAATGGTAGGCTTCCAACATTGTGGAGAGTCTTTTAGGGTCAAAATCACAGGGACTACTTTCAAGTGAATGCCATGCTTGTGGGTATTTTTTTTGTTACCATGGATACATCATAAAAGTTAGATAACAAGCTGTTCTTATTAGTTATGTAGTACTCCTCCAAAAAGCAAGGCGTCGAGCAAGATTTTCTTGACTTTTCCTTTTTTTTTTAAATTAATAAGAGCAATGAGACAAAATTAAGGAGAACTGATTGAGTCTAGAATTCATTTCATTATAGTCTTTTAATAACAGATTTCTGTTTTGAGGTATTGAAATAGTTTAACCAGAGAGTAGTGAAATGACTCATATTTGTTTGAATTGCTCTAACATCTAGATCTGAGTTGTCCAAGAGACCTAAGAAAATGAGAATTTTAAGGGTGTTACATGCCTAACTTCTCCCAGCTCTTGAAATTTCATATTTATATGCTGCAACTTACAGTACCATAATGCTAGCCATTATGTGGGGATGTCCTGAAAACTCTTTGTCCCAAGCAACGTGCTTTGTCTCAAGTGGCAGTGCTGGGTGGTTAGGAGCATAATAATGCAAGACCATATAATTTTCATTTTTTTTTTTTTTTTTTTTCTCTGAAAGAAGTTTTGAGTTTTCCATCTGAAAATTTGTAGGGTCATTTATATATGAAACTCATCCAATCAAGTACATGAATAAGGTATTGGTGGACCATATTCTTATTGATACTGTCAAGTCAAAATGCAGAGGCTCCCTTGTTTCCAAGATTGCACTTCTGTCATAACCAATTGACTTTTCTGGCATTAACTTGTATTATTCTCTCTCAAGGTAAAGAGTGTTCTAGTTAGTGCAGACCACAGTGAAACAAGTTCTTGTTTAATACCCAAAGACAGACAGGAAAGAACCCCAAATAATAATTCACAATAAAAGCATTTTTCAATATGCAATGACTTTCTTACTATGGAGTTTAGATTAGAACCTCTCACTATGTCATTTTTCTCAGAATGTACTCTGTAATTTTGTTTTGTTTTTTTAAACTTGTAATATTTTAAATGCTTGCAAATATATAAAATTATGAGGTGACAGTAATTTGTTGTCCAGTCTGCAGACACACTGAAAGACCCTGAAATATTTTATGCATCTGAGTGGAATATTAATTCTTCATTGTTTTAACAGACAAATCTCTCTGGTGCTTTGATTCTAGCACATCAAAATGTTCTCAACTTCATATGGTGTTAATATCTTCTATTGCTTCTTACTGAACTTCTAGAACCTCCACATTTGCTTATGACAACTTTTGCTTTGTACCAACCATTATGGTTGCAAATGAAAACCACATACACTTCTTGATAAACAGGAAATGAAAGATAATTTGGTCCAAAACTGTAAGAATTCCATAAATAACAATTCTATATTCAGCAGGAAACTTACTAAACAGGTAATTAAAAGCTTGTTCTTTTGAGTGATAACAGCATCATGTTGCCATTTAAGGAACAGGAAACTGAGGACAAAAGCGGAAATTCGGTTGATCAAAGCCCAAAGTCAATCAGCAATCCAACAACAGAGCTGGAAACGGAAGCTACATCTATGATTCCCAGCCCTGGCTACTGCTAGTAGGTTAGAAATTATCTTGCACAGTTCTTTTTTTTTTTTAATTACTGTTAAAAGGTAATCTATATTATTACTTTTCTTTATATTATTGATCTATTTCTTTGATAATGCACTGAAGATGGCTACAAACTCTGCAAGAGTGAATAAGCATAGCCACCTACATCCTGAGAACACTGGTCTAGTAGGTACTTATCATCTACACGATTTTCCACAGCTATGATTCACAAAACGTGCATTGGGTATTTTAGAGTCTGACTGAAGCTTCTCCATTTGCAATTAATCCTCGCATATCTGTTTAGTCAGAAAGGAAGCAAGACTGCACAGTACCTAGTGGTTACATCATTCACTCAGAGTGGAAGGACAATTAGTTTTTATTCCTGCTGTCCCATTATTTCTTAGTCTAATATGTTTGTGAATTTAATGGAACTAGATTTTCCTTATCCTATGGTATCTGCTACACTACAGAATCATGTTTGCTCATTTCCTCTAGCTGATTTAATATTTATTTTATCAAAATGGAATCATCTTCAGGTAGTCAATGAGCAAGCCCCAACTCTGAAAGCCCCATAGCTTGTAGCACAGGTTATTACAGCTGGGCACCTAAAACTGATGAGATAGCAGAGCTTGGATTCTTCCTCTGTGCACCAAAAGACTTCCTTTTCCTGTCTATTACAATTTACACCTTAAGTCTTTGATGCTTGCAAAAGGCGGCTGTAAATTCTAAATGCAGGGAAATGTGACTCCATAGCCCAAAAACTTAAAGTACTTAGAGACATAATACTTAAGATAAACCCTCTAATCAGTTTTTCCTATAGGTTAGATGCAAAGGTGACCCGCATGGAACTATAGGAATGTCTTTTCCCTTCCCTAACATGTGAAGCAATGCTATTCAGGACTTGTGCCTGTGCTCTCCAGAGACACCTTCCAACCTCAACAGTTCTATGGTTGTACAGTTCTACGATTTAACCAAACAAGCGCCAAGGAAGAGAAAATACGGGGCAAATAATTGTCCTATATGACCCTTTCTTTTGAGACACAGGATTTGAAACCATAATACAGGAAAGCCTACATTTTGTAATAGAATTGATAACCCTACACAAGTTATGGACCTTAGATCTGGCTAATGTTCAAGGGATTTGAAGTTCTGCTTTTTTAAAATCCAGCTGACTGCTAGATATTTCTTGACAAACAGCTCTTCACCCACAGAAAGATATTTCTCACTGACAGGAGTTACTAATCTCTTTCTTAAGGCTCTGATCTTCAATATTTCAGTGTGAGTTAAAATGAAATGCATCCAAAACAAGGTAAACTTTCTCAAGATAAGTCAGTAACTTATCCTGAGCAGAACTTTACGTTTCCCTTTAGGAGTTACTTATATCATAATGAGTAACAGCAGAAATGCCTTCAACCTCAGCTTGACACCAGTTTTGAGTGGTCATTTACTTCCATCTCTTCCCTTACCTGTTGAAAAAATTTAGCCAGACCACAGAATCTGCCCTGACATTTTTTAACATAATTGACTATATGATGATGTCCAAGTATATTTGTTGTAAATCACCTCATATCTTAGAGAAATTATTATCTTCTATGATGAAAGAAGAGTTCTTTATATTTCACTCTTGGTAATACAGTTTAATGCTATTTCAAATTATTTGACAGGAGTTGAATCAGAGTTATAAAACAGTGATTTCCTTCAATTTGTTGTACTTTATATAATTTTAAAACTATACTTCAACAGCTACTAGGGACACTTCTTCACAATTCCTTATGTCATATTTGTTTTGCTTGTCTGATCTTTTCTTCTTTTTTTCCTTTTATTTTCTTTTCACATTTTGCTTATATTTTAAACGGGACTTCAGAAACAGTTTAACTTTCTTTAGCTTGCCACAAGCAGATCTATTTCTGGAATTGCAGAGACTGCTTTGAGGAGTAAGCCTCTGAGTGAAACTTTAACTCTGCTGGGAATTTTTCAATAACATCCTGATGCCTGCTTCTGGCAATCCACATTTCATTGTTTGAAAGCAAATACTTTCTGTTTACAAATGAGATATATAAAGATTTAATTTGATTTCCCCAAAATACAGATTCCTGTTGAAGAAGCAGTCTGACAGACATGAAGTCCTGATGCCATGTGTCTTTTAGTCATTCTACTCCATCTTCTATTTTTAAATTATGTGAAATTTAGGTTTAAAAAGGTGATAGATGGGTCACTTACAGTACAATCTTGTAGTTAGCCAGACATCAATTTATCATAACTGAGAACTGATTTACTGAGAGAAGAGCAAACGATTTACTGGGGGCAGGCAAAGCAGACGTGTGAAAAGAGAAGTAGTGAATAAAAAATAATATTAATTTTACAGGTGCTTATTCAGTTTGATCCATGTGATAGTTGTTATTGTGAAAATACTAAGCAACAAGCATTACTTTTAATTGTTAAACTAAAGCACATTATAAAATTTTTTAGGACTAGAACTAAATGCCAAAAGTGGATTGAAGGATTTGTGTTAGAGTAGTTTTGGAAGCTTATGGAAAATTTCTTCTACTTTACAGAAAATATTCCCACTTTTTCAGGCTTTCCTTTTACTATGGATAAAACTCTCCTTTCACTGCTGCCGGAGTTCACTTTGATATATTTTCCTGTAGACTAGCTATTAGATTTTTATTTTTTTTTAATACAGTCCTAGGACTCTAACCAGCTTAATCAAAGTTTGAATTCAAATATAGTTGTAGCTGTTCAGAGCATGCAAGCCTTGGGGGGGTGGGGGGGTGGGGAAGACTTACAACATCCAAAGGACCACTGTTTTCAACCACTTGGTAGATGCAGGCAGAAATGGGCAGAGAGGGATGGAGAAATGATCAGGGCTTTGCTTGTGGCATTTCATTGGGAAATGAACAAGTGAGCTTCATCACACTACACAAAGTGTAAAGCAAATTACAGTAACATCAGTCATTCACAAAAGAAAGAGAAAAAATTAGAGATTAAAAGTGGTTGAATCACAACCTGATTCTCATTCTATTCTTAGAGGATTATGGTAGAGCCATGACTGAATGGTAGTGAGGGGCCATGAACTGATTTCTCATTGAATCAATGCTTATTGTATAAAATGAATGTATCTTACATATGTATAAATGCTGTACTCATATGGCTCTGAAGAGACTCAAAGTATCCACTGAGATAGTAATTAATTTGTTTTCAAACATTGTAAGTAACTCCTCCTTTCTACAGTAGAGACAGTGAATCAAGGAATCACCGGATAATCCCTATTAATTCTGAAAAAAACATGCAGCCTGCTCCCCTAAACAGAAGTAGTATTAAAATAAAGTAAGAATGAACTTAACGAGTTAAAAAATGTTATAAATTAGTACCTGTACTGGGTTTGCATGGAAGGTTTTGGTAGCAGGGGGGGGCCACAGGGGTGGCTTCTGTGAGAAGCTGCTAGAAGCTTCCCGTATGTCCCATAGAGCCAATGCCAGACGGCTCCAAGACAGACCCACTGCTGGCCAAGGCTGAGCCAATCAGCGACAGTGGTAGCGCCTCTGGGATAAAATAGTTAAGAAGGAGAAAAAGTTGCGGTGCAACAGCAACTGCATCTGTGAGAGAGGAGTCAGAATACGAAGAGCAACAACTCTGCAGACACCAAGGTCAGTGAAGAAGGAGGGGGAGGAGGTGCTCCAGGTGCTGGAGCAGCGATTCCCCTGCAGCCCGTTGTGAAGACCATGGTGAGGCAGGCTGTCCCCCTGCAGCACATGGAGGTTAACGGTGGAGCAGATATCCACCTGCAGCCCGTGGAGGACCCCATGCTGGAGCAGGTGAATGTGCCTGAAGGAGGCTGTGACCCTGTGGGAAGCCGGTGCTGGAGCAGGCTCATGGCAGGACCTGTGGACCCATGGAGAGAGGAGCCCACGCTGGAGAAGGTTTTTTGGCAGGACTTGTGACCCCATGGGGGACCCACGCTGGAGCAGTCTGTTCCTGAAGGACTGCACCCCATGGAAGGGACCCGTGCTGGAGCAGTTTGTGAAGAACTGCAGCCCGTAAGAAGGACTCACGTTGGAGAAGCTCGTGTCTCCTGTGGGAGGTGACCCCATGCTGGAGCAGGGGAAGAGTGTGAGGAGTCCTCCCTCTGAGGAGGAAGGAGTGGCAGAAATGTGTGATGAACTGACCCCAACCCCCATCCCCCTGTGCCGTTGAGGAGGAAAAGGTAGAGAATTTGGGAGTAAAGTTGAGCCCAGGAAGAAGTGAGGGGTGGGGAGAAGGTGTTTTAAGGTTTGGTTTTATTTCTCATCATCCTACTCAGATTTGATTGGTAATAAATTAAACTAATTTCCCCAAGTCAAGTCTGTTTTACCCATGATGGTAATTGGTGAGTGATCTCTCCCTGTCCTTGTATTGACCCATGAGCCTTTCTTTATATTTTCTCTCCCTTGTCCAGCTGAGGAGGAGGAGTGATAGAGTGGCTTTGGTGGGCACCTGGCATCCAGACAGGGTCAACCTACCACATTTAGCTGTCTCTTTCTTTTTCTTTTTTTTTTTAATCTGTTTTATCCTCAGGAAAGCTACATGTGAGGAGAAAATCTATAGCATGCCTCATGGACACACACAACATGACATCACCATATATTGTCTGAATGTCCTCAGGTCAGTGAAAAAGATTGTCAGTAATGAACGCTTGCTTGCTTGTTTCAGAAAACACAAACAATGTGTCTCTCCTCAACTCCCAGAGAACCGCTTGCTTGCTCGTTTCAGAAAACACAAACAATGTGTCTCTCCTCAACTCCCAGAGAACTGTGATATCCTAAAATCTCTTTTCGAATGAATGACTACTGATTTTCATTACTCCACTCAGCCAGGGTGCTGGATTCCTGCAACTGAAATTGAGTTGAGAGAACTTAGCTTTTCACATGACCTTAGTCTCAATTAACAGGCAAAAAAAGATTCCAGAGATGACTACAACTCTGACCTTAGGCTACATATAAATAGCATATTATTAGGCATAGTATTGGAGCCAGTTCTAGAGCCAGAAAGCTAAATGTGTCTAGAATATAAGTGTTAGGTGGTTGCCTAAGCTCCCATTATAGTTGCTGAACACGAGCATCTGGTGCCATTTAAGACATCCTAGAGTATAACAAATGGCTTCCAGACGATGCTTTAGCAGACCACAGTTTTTCTGCAAGTTGAGTATTGTATCTACTGGATCTCAGTCCCTATTTCAAATACTCCAGGGCATCCGAAATTAGTCTAGCCACCTACCCTTCAGAAACTAAAACCTGCTCTCCAGTGACTCTGCTGAGCAGGGACTTGAATCATCACTTAATTATATAACAGCTAGTGCCATTTATGATACTCTAGGAGGTCTGAGATAATTGCACAGACTTGGCAGGTATGGCATAATCTTCAAAAGAACCATGGTATCTCGAATTGGAGGTCAGGTAGAAAAATAGAGTACATATTTGACACCAGAGACCTATGTTTAGGCAACTGAAACCTGCTCATAATATTAATTATTTTACAGACTACTGTTCTGACTTAAGTGTCCTTCTCTGTTTTGGAGAGGATTTTCAGGTTGTAGAAATTTTAATTAGGTAATCTTATGTTTAATCCCTCCAAAATTTTGCACAATATATCTAATCTACATGTGAGTAAAAATGGTAATATGCTGCTAACTGGAGAGACGTTATACTGTCCTTCTTGAAAAAAAAAAGGCAACAGTCACAAACATAAATATGTCTCATTTGTGAGGAAGTGTATGAGAACCTATGTGAAGCAAAAATTTTCTTTGTATACTTAAGGATGACATAACAGGATCCTGTATATTAAACATTTCTCATTCTTATAATTTAAACATTTTCAAAATCTATTACTGATGCATGTAGATCCTTTTATATGTTTAATACCCTTTAAGAGGACCAAATATATAAATAAATAAATTAAGCCTTCAATTTAAAAAGAGATGAAAATTCTATGTATGTACTTCAGGGACACCTAATAAATTTGATTCCTATTTGTTTTTGATAATGGTCACATTCAAAATATACTTGTAACAATTTGCAGTTTTCAAAAGATTTAGAAAGAATAATCTTGAATTCTTGCCAGCATCAAATCCCTTTTTCATGATTAGTTTTAATACCATTTGTTAAATGCAGCACATTCATTTATGGTACATCCAGTACAGTTAGATAAATTATAATTAAGAGGCTATCTTATTTACATTAGGTCAAAACTAGCATGTTGAGACTATTAATGGGCAATTTGCTCACACAAAGTGCTATTATACACCTTAGGAAAATAAAATGCAGTTATTATCACTTGTCCATTTGAAGGTTTGTTTCTAAAATTAAGTTTCAATAACTGTTTTAGTGTAACTCAGATAATACATGGATCAGCTGTCCTCAAGTGCATTAAGATGTTTATTGCAGTAACTAATGCTGAAAGAAAACTCCAGCTGAATGTGGTTACTACAGCCCTAGTCATTTTATATTGCTTCAAAATGATTACTCTATTGGCTACATTCCATCCACCTTCTTTATTCTTTTTCTTTTGCTCATGGACAGATAATTAGCATGATCCTAACTTTTCTAAACAAACCGTTCAGCCCATACATTTTTACTTTCAGTAGCTGTGTCTGGTGGTGCTGAAGAAGGAACATGTTATGTTCTGCTGTAAAAGTTTCAAAAATTATTTTCAAGAGGGTTTTTCTCAGGGTTAGAATTGAATTTTACACAGTGTTTTAGTAGTGCTACCTACAGTTAATATATCCAGAGCCCTAAGAGCACTGCATTATCGGAATAAAATCCCTCAACTGATGTTCCACTTGAAAAGCCCAGAGGAGAGACTGGGTTAAAAAAGCTTCAACTGTAAGCATAGATTTAGATAGTATGATCTCTTCTTCATCTTTCTCCAATGCAGCTGAGATGTATTATAGAGCACAGGCAATTCAAAGACCATGTTTTCTTTAGGTTTGTAGCAGACCTTTACACACATATAAAACATACACTATTGAAGACCGTAAGCCTGTCTAGCTCCTTCAAAATATGAAGCTTTTCTTTGTCTCTTACTAGTCCTGTAAATGTGGAACATTACCCTGTCTTCATGAATAGGAGAATGTAAGCTCAGAAATTTATTTGCAAATACTCAAGTATATTGCTTTCTAGTCTAAATGACTGCTAGGTGGGGTAAATTTCAACCTTGACCAGACAGCAT
This sequence comes from Gavia stellata, assembly GCF_030936135.1. NCBI lineage: Eukaryota > Metazoa > Chordata > Aves > Gaviiformes > Gaviidae > Gavia > Gavia stellata. Next base: position 36,564,203 of record NC_082594.1, read on the forward strand.
GCTATTAGAAATTTTTACTTTAACCCATCAACCTCTGCTAATCGGGGTGGGGTTTTTTTTGTTTTTATGGTTGTCCAGTGATGTGCAAGGTATCAAAATGTCACCTGTTGTAGGAATGCCATATAAGCATTGGGCACTGCAATGAAGAAAAAAGTACACTGAGATTAGTATAATCACTGATTAAACAGCAGCAAGGTCAGTATTAAAGCAAGGACGTGCTTATATTACACCTAATTTGTGAAAATAGGAACATATGTATAAGTTTATGTTTACAAAACACAGTGAGACTTAAGAAATTGTTTAAAACTTTCAGGAATTGTGTTCTATCCTTAGTCTATTTAAAGAAGATCTAGACATCTGTTCTGATTAATATCGGAATTTTAAAGTGATGGAGTTTTCTTAATCAACAATGCAAATAAAGCTCAGCCCAACAACTAAGTTTCATAGTCATTTTGTAAAAACAAATTATCCAATAGTTGACCTTAATTATACCTGCAAGTAAGTACAGTTTCAGAATTGGTAGCTAGGTGAGATTAATTTAAATTGTTATCCTTTTGTTCTACCAAAATCTTATTTTTTATATCTGAAACAACAGGGATAATGATTAGTAAGTACTTTTATGTCCAGAATTCAGACCCTCTATTATTGAAATCAATCTAATATTTTCCTATTCTTAAATAACAATTGATAGTTCCTGTTATCCATGTAACTGGTATGTAATGGTCAAAACTACTAAGACAAATAACAAAAGGCTTATTTCACTTCCTGAACAAAAATTAGCCTTTATATTTTCATCTTCAAATACTTGAGCATTTTCAAAATTCCTACCTGTAATACTTTGGTTAGTCGCTCTTCAAAAAGGTTCCTTGAAAATAGGTTCCTGTGTAAAATAATAGAAAGGTTTCCATAACACTATGGTCAGCAAATGCACCACATAAGATTTTTTTGTTTCAACTATTTCACAATTTAATTAATGTTGGAAAAAATAGCCTGATAAGCCAAGTGATTTAAAATCAAGTGCATATATAAACAAATAGAATTTTTCCAGCCTAGGAAGACTACTAAATCCTCTTGGAGAAAACAGAGGTGTAAGAAAGAAATAAAGATACACCAGAAAATTAATAACTGCTTTGCTAGATGATTAAATCATTCATGATTTGATACAACCAGAGAAAAATTATTCACATTTTCTCCTAAAAATATATCCTTATATGTTTGTTGATTTCTTCTGATTTCTGGGTGCCCAGCTATGCTGTTCTGTGTGCAAATCTAAAGCATGAAGCCAAAAAGTAGGATCTACACTAAATTGCTGCATTAAGCCAAAAAACTGAATAACTGCATCTGAGCAAAATGCTGGGTTGTAGTGGCTGAATCTATAGGTGTAGCATCCCACAGTCATAGAGTGATAAGATCCATAGTGAGCCCATGACTAATCAGATTTACAAAGAGGGGGAAGAATAGAAGAAAGTATAAAAATGTTTGAGATTTACTAATTGAAAAAGAATACTTGAAAATTCACAAAATTTACTAATATTTTAGAACTTCTGTAGCTGCAAAGATGCCAGTAAACAAAAAATCTAACTGGGGGAAAAAAAAAGCAATTACCTGGATGTATTTTAGCTAATGACATTGTCTCTGAGAACTCATCATCTTTGCCTTTCTCTTAAATGTTACTGTACTATAGGACTGGCCACTCCACAGTTTCCATCTATTCAGAAAACAGTTGCAACTTGCTTTGCTGGCAACAAGTCCTTCATCTTCCCTGGAAGCAACCATATGACTGTCACTAGGCTGAAATCACTCCAATCAGAAAGCCTTTACAAAAGATCCACTGAAAGTCATACGCAATACACAGTAGAGGTGTAGGTTGTAGTGTATCTTCACACACTCCAGAGCCAGGCAGTTGGACTAGATGATCGTTGTAGGTCCCTTCCAGCTGGAACTATTTTATTCTATCAGAAAGAGAAAGACTTCTCTAAAGGACAAAAATAAAAATTAATTGAAAGAATGTAGATGTGAAAGTGTGATGTTGATTTGATTTGGAGGAAGAGCTGTTTTTATTGCCTACTTGTGCTTTTGGATGCTAAATAAATGTGTAACTCAAGAGTTGAGTAAGATGAAAGGAGACCAGGAAAATATACCTAAAATTCCACCTCTGCACCACCGTTTTGGGAGGGAAGGCAGATGGGAGAGGGGATGAAGTGCCTTACATCAGATCCAGGGGATTGTATGTATATTTTGCTTGGGAAAGTTAGTCTGAGCTATAAGTGACTACTATGCCCTATGGACTAGTGTGTTGGTGTCAACACAGTGAGAGGTTACCACCTTATTCCTTTTTATATTAGCAGGTATTTAAAATTCTGTTCTTTAATTATGTGAAGTGTAAATCTTCTATGACTTTTTTTTCTTTCTGCATTTTAACCTCAAAGTGAAGAACTGTGTTTCTCTGAATTCAGAATAAATTTATATTTTCTGGAAGACAGAGGAAAAAAATGAAAAAAACTCCATACAAACAAACCCAACTATAGTCATAGCGTTATCACAGAATCACAGGATCATTGTGGTTGGAATGGACCTCTTCAGATCATCTAGTCCAATCCCACTGCCATGTCAATGGGAGGGGGTTTTCCGAGTCTGTGCCCAGTCAGGCTTTTAATATGTCTGCAGACAGGGAATCCACAACGTTCCTGGGCAACCTGTTTCAGAGTTTGAACACCCCCACAGTAAAAAAGTGTTTTTTTGTGTTAAGGTGGAATTTCATGTGTTTTAATTCGTACCCATTGCCTCTTTTCCTTTCACTGGGCACTACCGAGGAAAGTCTGGCTTCCTCTTCTTCATTCCTTCCCATCAGGTATTTTTTCATTTTGATAAGATTCCCCCTCAGCCTTCTCTTCTCCAGGCTGAATATTCTTAGCTCTCAGCCTCTCTTCTTAGAAGAGGCGCTCCAGTCCCTTCACCATCTTTGTGGCCCTGCTCTGGACTTGCTCCTGTAAGTCCAAGCCTCTCTTGTACTGGGGAGCCCATAACTGAACAAATAACTTCGTGCCTCAGCAGAGGGGAAGGATCACCTTCCCTGACCTGCTGGCAACGTAGTAGATCATTTTCAGAACATGGGCTTTTAGCAGGAATTAACTGCAACTCATTTATCAGTTAGGGGTAATAGATCAGTTAGAGATAACTACCATTCACTGAAATATGTTGATGATTGAGAAAAAAACTCACAACTCACCAATGAGACCATCTTTGGCCAGCTAATTGAGAGCATATCTGCTTTTCATGAATTAGACTAGATGACTGAAGGGGCACTTGCAGTCTGTCTATATACTGGTGTGTAAAGGAGGTGGGCAAATATATCCTCAGAGTAAGAATGAATAGGAATTCTGGCTTACTGTGAGACTCTAAAGTGCACACCCGTCAAGTCCCAACAAGTGTGGGACATTCTTACTCTGTACTACAGGATGTAATAAGTTTATTTAACATATCCTGCAAATATGCAAGGTCATAGTTAAATGAGACTGATCAGATTTTACAAACTATTTCAGAGGAATCCATGTCTCTCTGTCATTTCATGATGTCAGAGCTTTCTTCATTCTGCTTTCTTTTCTATTGCTCTACAGTCATTGGAGAAGCAATTTTCCTTGCACAAGCAGCAGTTTTAGTTATCTTCACACTGCCAAAACTTATTTCCATCTTCTTGTCACACCACCCATTCTTTATTCCTTTTATTATTACTTTATGTTTTTCAAAAAGTCCTTCATTACTGTTGGCTAATAGTGGGTTAGACTGAATAAAAGTCAAATATTCCTTGTTAGAGTCAACATTTACTTTCAGTTCCTTATGCTAAAGGTTTCCAGCTGAGTTGTTTGGGGGTCTACAACTGCCATTCCCATTGTCATTACTTTTGTGGGTACAAATAAAACAGATAGTGAGTTACATCTTTTTCCCAAGGTAAAAATAGCTTAAAAGGAATCAGTAAGTTAAAACTAAAACCACAGTGTCCCATTAGGGGTAAGTAGATAAATATATACCTCTGAGATGGATATTGCTTGAATATGAACCGTCGGTATGTTCTGTCAGAGGGTATAGAACATCTGATGCCTCCTGGACATCTTACATACAGCAAAGAGTGCCTGAAAAGCAGTTTCTATAGACAAAGACTCTATGACAAACAAATAAAAATGTATCTTTTGAGTACTTACTGGATTCTACTTGGGTTAAAAGTTTTGGTCCACTACTTAAAACCTCAACAGCTACGATTTTAAAATGATATGTGAACTTTTTAGGCAAGTACAAATGATAGTATAACTGTTATTCAGTAAATATGTGGTTAGGCTATTTGTATATGGATCTGACATTTAAAAATTGTCAGTAGGGATATTTTCAATCATATCTACAAGTGGAGACTATTTTAACCATTATAAAAGGTTTCCAAGTTCTACTTACTTCTGATGTTCTTTTAGATTTCTAAATTATTATTTTCCTTTGTTGCTATGTATGTCTTAAATTCATTTTCTAAGGATTCCATTCTGCAATTCTGCACTGAACTTAGAGTTTTTCTGTATTCTCCTTTTTTTTTTTTTTTTTTAAATGCGTAACGTTAATTGTGCATCACTCCTTACTGAGCAGCAACTCAGTTGTAACGCCTCTTTCTCCTCTTTCTCCTTATTCCATTATGACCCTATATTTACCTTTGGAACTAGAAGCAAGTAGGTGCTCGTGATGAAGCCTCATTTCTAGAGAAAACAGCACTTTCTGGTTTTGTGACCTGCAAAGGGGACACATGGTGCCTGTAGCCCAATTTTGAATAAATAGTTTGGGTATAGGGTATATATAGTTCTTGCCGTTTGCTACAGCTTTGCTTTCTTCACATTACAGTAAACTACTTTTCACTAATATGCTTTGCTCACACACAGAGTGAGTCCATTGATGTCAGGAGTGTGAGCTGTATCCATGCATTTGGTAATGTGAGTATTTTTCTTCAGAATTTATGATGTTACGAGCTGGCAAGGCAGAAACAGCAATTATTGTCTCAAACAAGACTAGGGGAAATTTTAAAACTTGAAGACAAACTTCTGACTCTTGAAGTCAAATGTTACTTACATATTAACATAAAGATGTAAAAGCTTGATTTCCCTCTCAGTATGCAAAGACATTGGAATGCCTTCAAAAGTAAATGCCTTAAGAAAAATGCTAGAATTTATATCAAATTACAAAATTAATCAGATTCAACAATTTTATACTCTCTAAATTTATCCAGAAAATGAGATGGAAACATTTGGGACATTTGTAAGAGAGAAGCGAGACCATCTGCTATGGGAGGCATGCCATTGTGCAGATCAATGGGAGAATAGCTTTAAGGGACAGTCAAAAGCATTTCCACATTGAACTGAGTAATGACTCACAAAGAAAAAACTCATGGGGTTTAAACAAGGGGGAATGTGTGCAAAGTTAGGCCTAGGAGAGAAAGGAGTGAGACTTTTGTTTGTTCCCTGATGGTGAACAAACCGAGAGTTTCGTTATACTGGGAGGAAGGATTCTAGCTCAGATTTTTTCTCTTTCACATATTCCCTTAAGATATTTTCCAGTGAATGTTTTTACTTGTATCAAACCAAAATTAAAAAGCAGTATCTCTTGAAGCCATTATTTAAACATTGCAAACTATACACCAAAAACTGGTGCTGATTTTCCATATGTGCACCTAGTTATGCAAAATGTTATAAATAGATTTTAAGTAGCTAACTACAGGGAGATTTTCATCTTTATGATTTATATCTGTAAGCTGGTTTTACCAAGAGAAAAGGGGCTAATGCAAGAATAGCAGTAGACTTTTCAGAATTTTTTGATCAGCATGTCAAAATTCCAAACATCTATCCAAGCAGCATCACAACAAATGAAATGAACTGCAACCCATCAATAGGCATTGCCAAAATAAAGAAAAACATTTAATATTTCAGAATACCTCAGTGCTTTATTATGAGATAGGAATTTCATGTCATGGAAAAAAGTCTTCTAAAGAGCCATCAAGTCAGTTCAGGACCCCGATTTCTGTATTTTAGTGGCAGAATCCGTCAGGAAGAAGGAGAAGTGTCACTGGCTTTTGTTGCCTTGGCAACCTGTGTTGCCAAACAACAGGCTGGGTACCTTCTTGCAGGTTTAAACTTTCAGGCTGCTAAGAGACTGACTGCAATGACAGCAGAAACAATACCTTTTGCTGGATGCTTTCCTGGTAGCAAAACAAGATAATATTTTGCATATTTTTTCACCACCCTTGATGCTCTTTCCCATTTGCTTTGTGTTATGCTTGTTGGTAGCATTAGCTGTAATTAATCTGAACACTAAATCCTGCTCTAAGTCTCTCACTTCAGCTGCTTAATATTTTCTCAAATCCCCTCTTGATAGTACTTTTTTCCACACATGGCCTTTTGTACAATGGCAAATTTTATTGGAATGGCTGAAGACAACAAGTGACTAATTTTTTATTTATTTGTTTGTTTAATTTTGTTGGTTTAATCTGTTTGCACTTTCTCTGCTTGTGGGTGTTATAGTTTTAAAATATTTGTAATAATAATAAGATAACTGGGTGGGATTAGGTACCTCTAGCTACAGGGCAAATTTAAGTATAAATACAGCTGTTCCTGTAATTGGCATGCTGATAAAAGCTACCTCTGGTGGGGTTGAAGCTTTAGACAAGGCTGTCTGGAGCAGATGGTGCCGAGCTTCTCTCTGATCTAAGAGACACTATTATCTACAGACACCCAGGTGGGAGTCCTCTGATCAAATGTAGATGCCTGAATTTAAACTAGTTGCCCTAGGTTCTTTTTATTGCCAATAAAGAGAGATAGGCACTGTTAGGAAGAAATTTATTTCAACCTAATGTAGACTAATAAACTAGGAAAGATGAACTGTGCCCTGTATGTTCGTATTTCTCTTTGTTGGCTATAAGAGAAGCTTAGTGCACAGCTCAGGCACAGAGGTCTACACACTGCCTAAAATTGGGTGAGCTGAATCCACTTTTTTTAAGGTTTATGGAGACCCCAGTTATCATTGTCCTGGTCATTAACTGAGTCTCATTTTGTGACTCTCCTGGCCACATCTTTTCTGTTCTCGATTAGGTTAGTAGACTTATTAGTCTCTCTTAGCCATGGGTTAAGTTAATCACAAGTCATTCAATTTTTTTTAAACTAGCAGTCATTTGGGTTTGGATCCAATTGCTCTATGGGAAGGCGCTTCTATGCTATTCATTCCAAATATCTGTACTATTTTCTTTTAATTCCTCCTTGGACTGTGTTTAAGTTGTGTTTGGGCATCAACTCCAGATGTAAATCCACAAATTAATTTGTCTTCAGTAAAGCTGTCTGCATGGTGTCTAAGCTCTGATTATAATTGATGGAGATATAGGACTCAGTGCAGCTGCCAACCTGTGGGCATCCGCTGCCGTTTCACACTCCATAGGGTAAGAGAAACATCAACACAGGGTTGGCAGACATGCCACAGGAGCAATGAAAGACCTGTACCATGTTGATCCAGCCGGAGGCCAACTGATATACCTACCTTAGGATATCTAAAATGACTTTAGAAATTATGACACTGGACACCAACTGAATTTTTCCCCTAGTAAGATGTTGAGTTTACTAGTTGTACATGTATGCTTTCAAGTGAACAAAATAACTTGCTCTGCTTCCACAACATCATACAACAGTTCCCTGAGAACTGGTAAAAAGGATAAGGCAATACAATTCAGGCCAAGCTATAAAGCAAATTGCAGTGTTCAACGGTTGAAGTTTTCATTAGTTTTTGTTGTGAACAATTCTATCCAGATGGGTACAGTGACAATATTTTGAAAGGAGGTGAAGGAACCCTTTGCAATAAATTACAAAAGCAGAGTGTTAATTGCTTAGCTGGGGATCTGTTTTCCAAAAACAGTCAACTGCTGCTAAGTAAGGGTGCAAACACTGTATGGCAGGAATTGACCCAAAAGGGCTCTCATCTCCTCGTTTTCTACTGCTTTGTTTATGGAAGACTTGATTTATGTTTGGTTGCAAGTCACAAAAAAATGAATGTATGAATTCAGTCCTACATGGAAGTACTACAGTTGCTGTAATGAACTTTAACTGTTTCTGTAGGAACCTGGCGAGGAACAAGCTGAGTTAGTTCTGTGTGTTTTCAATGTGCCTTCAAGTGAATACCATTTTCTTATTTTTCCTTCTGTTTTCTGGGACACCTGGGTCATTTCTTTTCCCTCCAGCAACCTTGGAACCTCAGCCGATGTAAATAGGCAAAGATCTGTTGATTTGATTGCATTGTATTAATCTAGTTGAGCTTAGAGCAGCTCCAGAGGTGTAGGAAGCAACTGTATAGAACCAGACACCTTCAGTATATATGCAGGACATCAAACTTCTATGTCAAAGATATAGATGCAACTTTCTCCTCTGGGAGAAGGGCTCACCAAATATGCACAGTGTATCACACATATCTTTCAAAAATGTGCTGTCAAAAGTATTGTGCCTGGTGCCTCTGGGTTCAGAGTACTGATATTTATGCAGTCCCTTTCCCTTATCAGTCAGTGATCATATGTTTTTTTAGAGCACTAATTGCGTCTTTTTTCTTTCTCACTTTCACTCAGAAGTAATCTAGCTTATTTTTATTTATTTATTTATTTATTTATTTATTTAATATGATGGGTTTACTTCTTTAATCTCACTCTTCTGTCTATTCCTCCTTATAAATCAAACACATGCTTATAAACATCTTCACTGCTTCTGATAGGAGGTGAATCCAAAATAAAAGATAAAATAAGTCATGTTTGGGATTTTTCTTTAGCATGGCAAACAGAGAGGATTCCGGTTTATGAAAATGAAATAATTTTCTCTGCAAGATCCAACTGTCTCTTTCTACTTCCAAAGTTACCAACACATATGTTTTGGACAGGGAAACTATTTCATACTGCTCTTCTGTAAGATCCCAGACAGGAAACTATAGCTTTCTCCTAAGAATTCAAAGTTTCTTCTCTTAAAATCCTTTTAACTTTCTTGCAAAGAAATGAAAGAAGAGTGGCAGAAAATGCATGGACTCATTCTCAATTTATATAATTTATATGCCTCTCGAGAATGAATGCAACAATATCTCTGATTATTGTTAAAGCCATCAGTAGACTCTTGGTCCAAATAAACTGTAGTAAGGATATATTTTTTGTCTAATGTCTGGAAGTTAATTGTAAGGAAATCAGTAGAAGTTATTCAAATTATTTATAAAAAACCCAAACCAAACTCTCAGAAAGCCACCAAGAAAGAATGCACAACAAAAATAATAACTATTTACCCTTAAAAACTGTGCTTTCATTAAAATCTAACCAATTTGCTAAACTTTTTGATTTTGTTTAATTTTTAATGTGAAAAAAGTCTAAATTTTTCCTTTTTTTTCCTGTAGTAATAACAGAGGGAAAAATATATGTAAAATAGATGTCCCATTTTGGATTTCCCATTTTGCCATTTTAAATTATATCGAAATATCTTATATCTGCTTAAATGTTCATAAAATTTGCCAGAGGTATATAGTGCTTGTTCACAGTTTACTGTGTGGCTGTTGTATGCTTGTTGAAAAGGAGCGACTGGGCAATGCAGACCGTTTGCCTTGTTTTGGCTAACACAGCTCGGGGAAGCAGGATCTTATGCCAAGAAGGGGAGATTACTTTGCTGTTTCCTCTAGAGCACCTCTGCCTGCTCTTTGAAGGGATGTTTTCAGGGTACAGTATAGGGCAAATAGAAATCCATGCAACACAAGATCCTGCAGCACGGCTTCAGACTCGCAGACTCCTCAGGCTGTGATTAATCTGAACTGAGCTGAGGCTGGATGCCCTGAATGCAGCTGCCTGCAGTTACCTGGCCCCTCTGTGATCCAGAAGTGCCTGCTGAGAGGACTGAAAATTAATCCTGTTGCAGAAGAGCAGTTGGCATTAGACAAGTGTGCAAGGTCAGAGCAGGAGAGGACAAGACAGAGGAAAAGGAAAAGCTTTCAGCAGCACTGTAGTGACACTGGTTTTGAAAACCTCCTGAAAACCTAAGATGTAAGCAGCAGGAGGGCTGTCCTGAAGCATGGATCAAAACCACAGCCAAGCCTGACCGGTGACAGAGAAGAGATTTATTTTTTTTTTTCTAGAAATCACTGGACTGGCAAGCCATGTAGAGGAAAGAATTTCTTACAAGGACACAATGGGCAGTCATTTTTAAGCCTTTTTGTTTAATCTATTTCACCTGAGAGGCTAGAATTTTCTCCATTTTTATAGAGTACTTGTTCTTGTGATGAAATGAAAAAGTAGCTAAAGTGACTAGATTTGCCTGTGTATTTACTTTCTGAAGGAAGGTGGGTAGTTTCACGTCAAAGCTCTGATCAACACTTTGTTTAGAGAGTGGAAGGCCCTGGAAATTTGTATACTTAGTTTAAAGAGAGTGAAAGGAAGGAAGGAAGGAAGGAAGGAAGGAGGGAAGGAAGACCACATCCTCTCCCTCCTCTGCTAAAGTTGGAACTTTAGAATAATTTGATTGTGTTCACATTGACATTAAACATATTTTTGCTGGTCGTTTAACCAGTTTAACCTGATGTTATGCAAGTCATGTTTCCAACTGAGGTTTTAATACAGGAGAACTTAATAGATTATAATTATAAAGATATGGCATTTACAGAACTCAGGGCTATTAACAAGTCTGACTGTTTAGGTGTATTTTGTCTCCGCCATGAAAACTGAGAGCTTTTGATTTTCAGTAAAAAGACAAATCAGGAGGATTCTGTATTTTTCAATATAATACTAAAAAAATGCAGTGGGTCACTGTAATATAAAAATTATTCTTACAGCACCCAGGGCAGAAAAAGGCTAGTGAGCTCAGACATATTTCAGTTATTACTTATAACTCGCTAAGAACAGTCTTAAAAAAAATATAAATGAAGGCAGGTAAAATAGAATGGCACAGATTCTTTTAACTTTTTTAGTATGTGCCGATTCAAGGACAGAGATGGTTGAAATATTTTCAGTGAAGACTATATTAAATTAACTTAATGGAACAACTTATTTATCTCTTTGTGAGTAATGAACTATGATTTTTATTTCATAATAATAAACAAAAATAGGTGATTGACCGTTTTGCATCCACTTTTTCATTTCAGCTGCAAGACAAGGAGGAGAAAGAAAAGCTGCATTCACAATTACTGTGAATTGGAAGAACTGGTAAAAATTAGGGCTGGAAAATAGAAGGAAAGAAATGAGAACCTCATAGTTCCTGAAGGACATAAGAATAAGGAATAAGGGAAGGCGAATGGTAAATTTGATAGAATATCTGATGAGAGGGAAGAAAAGAATGAAAACAAATATATGTACTAGTATTATATCAGAAAATAAACATGCTATAAAGCAGTTTTTTCCTAATACCTTAAAGCGTATTTATAAAAAAATGTCTCTGATGGCCAATCTCCTTTCTGATTTCTAAATACAATGGTATTTGCGATCTTTCACAACACTTGCAAAAGATTAATACTGAGAAGAAAAACTTTCTTAAAACTACAGCATGAATACAGGAACCACAGCATTTGAATAATCAAGAGAGTTTCAGTCAAAATAAGTATGACTTTTACCATGCAAGATTCTTAAGGTACTAATGGTACTATTCCTTTATCATTTGCTGTTATAAAGTTACCAACTCTTAACATAAGGTGTTGCTGTCTTCCTTTGGATCACTTTATTTGGTCAAATTTGACCATGGTCAAAGAGGCTCTGCAAGCAGGATTTATGCAGCTAAAGGCATAAAGCAATTATTTATTGGCTAATGCATAAAAAAATTAGCTAGGTTTAATGAGCTCCTAGGTTAAACATTAGTGTGCTCACCATCCCTGAGAAGACACTGAAAAGTTTTTTCTGCCCAGACAGACATTAGTGAGGAGGGGAAGGATCAGTCTCAGCTGCTCCCTAAAATGTTGTTAAGTTTTGCTTATTTACTGATCCCTTGGTCTTGCTAAACTGCTGCCCCCACAGAGACCATTGACATCAGTAACAGACTGACATTAATGACACCAACCAACTCTCTGGGCTGTTTTGCGTTTGGGTTTTTTTTCTTTTTTAATGACAACCAAGTTGATGGTTTTCATCTTGAATCTTCAAGCTGCTAACACTGCCCATATCTATAATCGTCCCTCTGTCTGTAATTTTCCCTTTCTTATCCTTCTCAGCTCCACTCTCTACACTTTCTCATAGCTCTTTCTCATCACTTAACAATTTCCTCAAAAGTCTGAACCAAGGTTATGCTGCTGAGCTACGTCAGAGCTGGGCCACGGGTCATTGTAACATAGATGACTGGGCCCGGAAGAGGCAGGGGAAGTTACAGCAGAGGTTACAGTGAGAACAGCTTTTACAAGAGTTGAATTTCCACAGCTGGCGGGGACACATGGAGTAGAATTGACTGCATGGCAACTCAGCTTCAGCCCATTTTGCAGCAGTGCAAAAGTTAGGTGCCTAATTACTGGAAGCTTCCCTCCTGTCAGGAGAGACAGAGAAGCTTCTCCAGGCAGAGAATTAGACCTTAATGGGCTAAATAAATATCTGTAGAGGCCATCCTTTCACTCCTAACTCTCTTTCCCTAGAGGGAGCTTTGTCCAACATCCCAAATTAGATAATTTAGTAAGGAAAGTATCTGTACTCCCTGAGATGAATCCAGGTCTTTACTCCCAGTAATTTCTTATTGAAAAACCAAATATTCTCCTGACATTTACTGATATACAGCTGATCCTCAAACTCTTACTTGTGTGAATAATTTTTACTCTTGAGTAGTTTTGCTGAAATCATTCAGACCATTTACATAAGTAAGAAGTGTTACATAAATGCATCCAAACCACTTTTAAAAAGGCTAAAACACCCTCTGCTTGCTCTGGGCTCAGAATCCAATGTCATTGCTAACGTTCTGTGAGGCACAGAGCTGACTCAAGGCTTCTCAAATGCATAGGTATGGGAAGGAGAAGGATAAAAGGTTGGTGATATGCCGTGACACAAACCTAGGACTGAAACTCCTGTCCCAGTCCAGAGCTAGGGACCTTGGAAAGTCGAACTCACAGTCTTGTTCCCGCCATTGAAATGTGAAGGATGCTGACAACTGCAGTGAACAATGTTGCTGAGAGAAGCCATAACATGGTCTTTATAAGTAGTCACAGCCTATACAACAAAACACCACCTATGGCAGCAAGGGCTCTAGCAGCTTTTGGGCATCAGCCTGAAAGGTCTTTTCTAAACCTCTCTAAACTGCTTGTCTTCTGCCAGGAGCTCCTCATGGCTTAGAAGTACTTGGAAGAGATCAGGTCATCCACACCAACAAAAGGAGAAACCTTCCAGCCAAACCCCTGCCACGTGACCCCTGTGTGCAAGCAGTAGAGTCCCCCTCAGTATACCAAGGATGGTCATGGCAGGCAGAAAGAAGTTGGCTCTGCACTGCTTGCACAGTTAGAATCATAGAATCATTTAGGTTGGAAGGGACCCTTAAGACCATCGAGTCCAAAGGTAAACCTAACACTGCCAAGGCCACCACAAAATCATGTTGCTACGTCCCAATGTCTACAGGTCTTTTTAAATACCTCCAGGGATGATTACTCAACCACTTCCCTGGGCAGCCTGTTCCAATGCTTGACAACACTTTCGGTGAAGAAATTTTTCCTAACATCCAATCTAAGCCTCCCATGGTACAACTTGAGGCCATTTCCTCTTGTGCTCTCTCTTGTTACCTGGGAAAATAGACCAACACCCACTGCATTGCAACCCCCTTTCAGGTAGTTGTAGAGAGCAATAAGGTCTCCCCTGAGCCTCCTTTTCCCCAGGCTGAACAACCCCAGTTCCCTCAGCCACTCCTCATAAGACTTATGTTCCAGACCCCTCACCAGCTTTGTTGCTCTTCTCTGGATGCGTTCCAGCACCTCATTGTCTGTCTTGTAGTGAGGGGCCCAAAACTGAAGACAGCATTCGAGGTGCGGCCTCACCAGTGCCGAGTACAGGGGCACGATCACTTCCCTACTCCTGCTGGCCACACTGTTTCTGATACAGGCCAGGATGCCGTTGGCCTTCTTGGCCACCTGGGCACACTGCTGGCTCATCTTCAGCCGGCTGTCAGTCAACACCCCCAGGTCCTTTTCTGCAGGGCAGCTTTCCAGCCACTCATCCCCAAGCCTGTAGCGTTGCCTGGGGTTGTTGTGACCCAAGTGCAGGACCCGGCACTTGGCCTTGTTGAACCTCGTACAATTGGCCTCGTCCCATCCATCCAGCCTGTCCAGATCCCTCAGAATAGCCCTCCTACCCTTGAGCACATAACATTCCCACCCAACTTGGTGTCATCTGCAAACTTGCTGAGGGTGCACTCGATACCCTCATCCAGATCATTGATAAAGATATTAAGATATTAAAGATATTAAAGTTGCAATTAGTTTCCTAAAGCCTTACTTTATGACTATATGTTTATGAGCTTCATTTACTGCTGAACAGGCATACACTCTGTAAATCTTACTCATGCAAAAGGTCTGAATGATTGCAATCAAAAGGAAAAATTATGCAGATGAGTAAGGTTTGCAGGATCAGACCATTAATTAATAAATGTCAGTAAAGTACTTATGATGAAAGATGTTGCCCGAGTACAGTGTATTCTAATTAAAACATCAGATTTATTTCAGCAAGTTAGTCGTGGACTTTATAAAAGAACAGTTTTTCCAGAACTTAAGAAACTTGAGAAATATTTCTTTTTCAGTTTATACTGAAAATTTGTTTTCCATATATTAAACAAAAGTAAAGCAAAGTATTGATAAACTTTAGCTGATGGCTTAAGGCTGCCTGGAGGGGACTTACTTTGCAGTCTATCCTTTTATATTGCAATTTACTGTGCACTGTGTCTAAAGACCCTTATTTGTGACTCGAAGAAGATTCCAAGCAGTGAGCAGTGCCATAAAAGTTCTCAAAAAAAAAAAAAAAAAAAAAGAAAATCCTTCCATCCAATGCATTATTTGGTAAAGTCAGATTTTTGGGGAAGAGATATTTTAAAGATTAATTAATCACATCTAATTCCATTTAGCTATATAACCACAAAAAAGGAAAAAAGATACATCAGGAACTACTGTTTCTCTTCTGGTTCTCAGTACCAGTTATACAGATGTGATTTCTGTGTATGCTGACATAAAAACAGAAAGTAAAAAGACCGTGGTTTAAGCATTCTCCCTGGATAAAAAATAAAACATTATTTTGCCACAAAATTACATCATTTGCAAAATATTAGGCTTGGTGAAACATTCAGATTCCCAAAAGGGTATTTTAAGTGCTTTTGCAGAAAATGTTTTCCTCTTCTTTTCCAGTGTTAGAAAGAAAGATTGTTAGATTAATAGACTAGAAGAAGTATTGGATACACTTTTCTGATGCTAATAAATAAACGCAACATTTTTTTTGTCAATAGAAAAGCAGTGTATTTAAACTATAATATTTTAGAAACTTCCTTTGGCTCTAAAACAGCACATTATAATATCTATATTTCTAAAGCAGTTCTCAAATTCATACTTTTTTCTCATAATTTTCCTTTTTTTTCTATTTTAAATAAATGATCTTATATCTAGAGCTCACACTAGGTAATACCTACTCCAGAAACAGTGACACCACTATCAGCAGGTCTATTTTAAGAATGAAGTGCTGCTTAAGGATCTAAGTGGAAGAGCATTATTTTTATTACTATTTATTTATTCTTTTTTTAAGGAGAAAAATAGTATGTGCATGCCAGGTGGGGTTTTAAAAGCTCTCAGAGCTCTATTCTACATTTCTCATTATACAAGTATAGTTCCCATGGTAACTATTACATCATTTGGCACACATGCTACCTGAGGAAAACAGAACGATTCAAAAAAGAAACGCATATTCACCATTGTGCAATGTGAATTGATTTACTTATTGCCTAGTTATGTTTCCTAAAAACAGGAGACTGCACCAGTTTTCAGTGTCAGCATGACCACTTGCCTGTCAAAATCAACATTTCTGCTCCCAGTTCTTTGCAGCTCCAAACCACCCTCTGCCATTCACTTCTTAGAAATCTTGACACTGCTCAACTGTAGAAAACTCAATTGCAGAAAAAGTAAACTTCTTACTCTACCTCTGCCATTTCTTTCTGCCTCCTCATACTGTTTCTTCTTCTAATGCTGAATGATGTTGGACATTTTCTTTAAAAAATAAAAATAAAAGAAATGCAGGTTGACTCCTAGAGATGATTGGTTTTGCTGAGAATATGTACTTAAAAATTATTTTCATAAATCTAGCTAGCTGCTTGCAAGACAATTTGGATTATAGATGACCCTTACAGGAGTATGCACAGAACAACTACTTTTTGTGTGCATGTCCTCTACATAAGACTTACTTACAAATTCTGCACGTGTAGTACCAATGAGTAACACGGTGAAGATCTGTAAGCAAGAGTTAATGTTATCCAATACCCAGCTTTTCCTATTGGTGAATATTTTTTTCTCTTCCCACTTGTTTTCCACATTCTGTGTATTTTAATTTAATTCCTGCCTCTCAAACCAGAATCTCTCCTGAGTACCTGTCTCAGTTATTTGGAATTTTAAAAACATAATTCTTTCTTCCTTTCCTAACAATTAATTATTATCACCTATTATCTATGCCTAAGCTTGAAGCAATTCTCTTGACTCTTTCTTCTTAATTTTTTTGTTGCTGCATGAGACTCTGCTTTGTGATAAAACAAGAAAATCCTTCCATCCTTCTGATTTGTAATTTCTCTAGTGGTTATTTGAATTCTGTCTTTCTTTTACTAAATAAAGTTAAGAGTATTCTAAGACATGTCTGTGCTTGTCAATCTGGAACAAATGTAGGGTGGCTATTTAACTGCATTAACCTTCATGAGTAAGGCAAAAAAGATTTCTTTTTTTTTTTCAAACTTATGCCAGGGCACACATTTTCTAAAGATTTAAAACACAGTGTTGAAACACTAAAATGGACACACAATGTGCCCATAAACAATGTAACCCTGAAAAACTCTGCACCAATTCCACTATTGTCTCCTTAAGTAAAGTGCTATTTAAATTCATTCATTTCCTGGGAAATGATTTTCTGATCTGTCAAGGTAAATAGGTACTGAGGGATGCAAAATTAATCAAGAAAAAGGAAATGAGGTCCTTTTTATGTTGCTTTCTATCAAAGAAGGCTCTCATTATTAAAGCAGACTAAAGTGAAGTCAAGTGGCCAAAGATAAGCGGAGGAACAGAACTTAGAAGCAGTCAGAAAAGGGCTTGGCTGGATAGCTCTTCTCTAAGACAGAGAAGGAGAGAATAATCTTTTCTGGGTGACTGAATTTCATAAACATAAATGGTAAGGCATTCTGTAGAAAGTTCTTTTCTGTCCGATATACAGGAAATGCAAAAGAAACAGTCAAAAATGCCTTAGAATTAAGGATGTAATTCCTTAGCTTTCACAGGGGATTGTGTACGTGAGATCTTCAGGTGCATTGAAGTTCTTCCTTCTCAGCGCTAGTTATATAGAGAGTTAAGGAGGGTCAGTTTTGCAAAACTGTCACCATTTTTTTCAAGCCCATACATGATCATGTACTCATAAACATCTGACCAGATTCTGCTTTCTGATTTGTCCAAATCCTATACATCCCCCTTCAGTTTTAGTCAAGGTAATGCCTTTTCTTTTCCTTGACGTTTTTGTATAATTAAAAACACTTGGACATCTTTTTCAATGTCATAAGGATGTTTAACTGCATTAACCTCCTGACACAGATAACTTCCTGACACAGCTGGTAAGGGAGCCTACCAGGGGAGGTGCCCTGCTTGACCTGTTGTTTACGAACAGAGAGGGTCTGGTGGGAGAAGTGAAGGTTGGAGGCCGTCTTGGGCTTAGTGACCATGAAATGATAGAATTCTCAGTTCTTGGTGAAGTAAGGAGGGGGGTCAGCAATACCACTGCCATGGACTTCTGGAGGGCAGACTTTGGCCTGTTCAGGACACTGGTCAAGAGGGTCCCTTGGGAGATGGTCCTGAAGGGCAAAGGGGTCCAGGAAGGCTGGGCCTTCTTCAAGAAGGAAATCTTAAAGGTGCAGGAGCAGGCAGTCCCCATGTGCCATAAGAAGAGCCAGCGGGGAAGACAACTGGCCTGGCTGGATGGAGACCTTTTGCTGGGACTCAGGAAAAAAAGAGAGTTTATCACCTTTGGAAGAAGGGGCAGGCAACTGAAGAAGAGTACAAAGATCTCCTTAGGTCATGCAGAGAGGGAATAAGAAAGGCAAAAGCCCAGCTAGAGCTCAATCTGGCCACGGTCGTAAGGGATAACAAAAAATGCTTCTATAAATACATTAAGAACAAAAAGAGAGCCAAGGAGAACCTCCATCCTTTACTGGATGTGGGGGGGAACATTGTCACGAAGGATGAGGAAAAGGCTGAGGTACTTAATGCCTTCCTTGCCTCAGTCTTTAATAGTCAGACCAGGTATCCTCAGGGTATTCAGGGAAGTGATCGTGTCCCTGTACTCGGCACTGGTGAGGCTGCACCTCGAATCCTGTGTTCAGTTTTGGGCCCCTCACTACAAGAAGGACACTGAGGTGCTGGAGCGTGTCCAGAGAAGGGCTACAAAGCTGGTGAGGGGTCTGGAGCACAAGTCTTATGAGGAGCGGCTGAGGGAGCTGGGGTTGTTCAGTCTGGAGAAGAGGAGGCTGAGGGGAGACCTCATCGCTCTCTACAACTACCTGAAAGGGAGTTGCAGAGAGGTGCGTGTTGGTCTCTTCTCCTAAGTGACTAGCGACAGGACAAGAGGAAATGGCCTCAAGTTGCGCCAGGGGAGATTCAGGCTGGATATTAGGAAAAATTTCTTTACTGAGAGAGTGGTGAAACACTGGAATCAGCTGCCCAGGGAGGTGCTGGAGTCACCCTCCCTGGAGGTGTTCAAGGAACGTGTGGACGTGGCATTGTGGGACATAGTTTAGTGGGTATGGTGCTGTTCATTGATGACCTTACAGGTCTTTTCCAACCTTAGCGATTCTGTGATTCTGTGTGATTTATAGGAAGCAATTTCCTCATAATACTCCTCATTTTGCTGTGTAGTGCTTTGTATTCCCCAGTTCTTACTCATGACCTTTCATGCTGGAGAGAGATTACACCTAAACAGACAACACCTGAGTCTTCAGAGAAGACTTTCACTTCAGTAAAAAGGCAAAATAAAAGTAAAAATGGAGGCGACTTAGGACTTTCAAAGATCTGCAAGTCTCTAGTGCTTTCTAATGAAAAAAGTGTCTGATGAAGTTCCTGGTCATGCACTCACATGATGTTGGTGGTACTCTTTCTTTTTAAAGAACAAGATCTATTTGTTTTTTAGGAACATTGCTTAACTCAGATGTTATTAATCCCATTATGTATGCTGACACTTGAAAGCTTGACTCTGTTGCACGCACTGAGTATTTTGATGTCTAATTTCTTCTCTGGCTCTAGCCCCAGGAGCCTGAGGACTCTTGTATCTTACAAGAGGTTTTAAAGAGGGAAATCATGCCAGTAAGATCCTCTCAGTCCAGCTAACACAAGACCCATAAAAGTGGGTGCCTGCCACTGCTGAACGACTGATGAGGTAACAGGATCCTGACTACATGACTACTAGTCTGTCACTCTAACCTGCCATAAACCTGCCCCGCAGTTGAAAGATGCCATCTGATTCCCGTATCTGACCAGAGTAACAGCAGTCTTCCAACCTGACGGCCAAACAAAGAGATCATGTCACTGTTCTTGTGCTAACCTGCTTGTTTGTTTGTTTATTTGTTTGTTTGTTTTCTTGATTTATATGTTGGTTAGATCAATTTGTGTTGCTGCATGAATACTTGTGCAAATGGGAATGTGCAGCTGGGGACAAGAAGAAAAGTGTGACCATCCTTTTGGATAGCAGTGTGAATTTATGCCAATTAAAAATGGCTATGTAGCTGTGATCTGACTCAGTCAACTAGATCATAACAACTTCTATACACCCCTCCTCAAAATTTCACCTGTTCTTTTCATCCTGAAAGAAGATGAAAGGATTGATTTCTGAGAGGGAACATCTTTGTGCAGTTAGCCTCCCTATGACCTGGGAGGGCAGGACTTTGAATCGCCATCCCAGAGGCTGTATGAAGCCATCTCTCTTTAACATAAGCCATTGTTTTTATTCATCCAAACGTAAGTGAGGCCAACTAAGAGAGTGCTCAGTAACACTGCCTTCCTTGAGCTTCTACCACCCAAGATTCTGTTGTGAATACTATGCTATTCAAAGAATAGTAAACTGAACTCATACTTCAGTTTAAAAGAGCTAGAGAAAATCTAAAGTGAAATTAAATGTGCAAAACATTCAATCAAAAACTAAATTGCAATCTCAATTGTGGAGCAATTCCAAGAAAATGCAAGTCAGTTTGATAACAAGAATGTAGAGTGATGCAGGCTCAACAATTTATTTTTCTTCTTAAGGGATAAATGAAAATCATGTTCTCAGTGCCAAGCACGTTCTATTACAAGCATAATTAAGGCATTGATTCTGATCTAAATTAGAAACACAAGGAAAACTGGAGAATAGGAGATTTGCCTTTGACTTCAATGTAGTAAGTAATTAACCCTTACTATTTTATCCCTTTTAAAGTTATTATTATTATTGTTATTGTTATTATTGCTATTATTGTTATTATTGTGATTATCGTTATTATTGTTACTGTTGTTATTGTTATTTTTATTATTTGGTACAGCACCCTTTCTCCTACAGCCTTACAATACAAGAAACAGAACCTGAAGCATTTTCAGGTGAATTTTAACATTAATCAGAAGTACTGTAGAAGTGCATGAGCCTCCATTGCTACTTCAGTGCCGTGGGACTCAAGAGCATTTCCCATATCTCTGGTCTGTACACACTCTGTCTTCATTTTGACAGCATGGTGGAGTGCGACTTAGATGAATAACAATCATCCAACACACACTAAAGAAAAGTCTATGTGCAAGGGCAGAGGTGGAGCTGGAGTGTGCTCCAGCAGACCCCCTTTGACTAGATGTGCATATCTTCCACAGGGAGCAGGTGCCTGTGTAAGCCAAGCCCTGGACTTAGCTGAAGAGGGAGTGAGTAACTATCTCCATTGAAAACCTGTTAAGGTTGCATCTTAATCTCTGTCCCTGAAACATAACCTTCTGGTGCAGAATCAGAGATCTGCAGAGTATTCCATTCCATAGTTGTGCAGATAAACACAGAGATCATATGGACTTGGTGGATACCAGTGCAGGAGCTTTATTCACATTTAGTTATAATTTTTGTTTTAAATTCTCTCTTGTTATCACAACCATAATCACTTTTAGCTGTTTTTTTGAAGATTTTTTCAGCGTCAAGGATATTGAGGTTTTAAAAAACTCCCATTGACCTATTTGAGACTGATTCCCTATGTTTTTCTTCTGATATGACTTCTCAGCCAGGTGAATTCAACTGAACAACTATGAATTTCTCATTTTACTTACTAGGAAAGCAAGATAAAACATCCACATAATGTAATATTGACACTAAAGCATAGAGAATAAAAGAAAAACATAGACAAATATTTATTTACATTATTTAATGGACTTGCTTTGGCCATGATCTCTGTTCTTTGTTATTTGCTTTCCATTTCATTTGAATAACCAGATTTTAGTGGAACAAATGCTCACAGAAAATAAAGTCATGAGTATTTGCAGAGGCCAAATATTTAATTGAGTCAAAAATATTCATGACAGAAACGCTTTATCACTTACTATGTGCGAGATCACAGTAAAACGTACAAAAGAACCCTACAACAGAAGGCAATATTTGACTGACTTGAAATCACAAGTTCCAAAGAGTAAGTATGTTTAAAAGAGTATACATTTAAGGATGTTATGATTTGTCTGGTAGAACACATAAAAGAACAGAGCTGACATTCAGTCATGTATAGAATTTATAAAAGAGAACTAGGATTAGTCAAAAAATTCTGTTGAAATTAAATTTCAAAAGAAAACTGTGTTTTCAACTGGTTTTTGAGTACACCTTGAAATGTTTTATTTCTGCTCATTTTACCAAAAGATGGGAATGCTCTAAGCTGTTTTCAGCTCTAAGCTCTAAGTTTTCAGTTGTTAGCTGATATATTCCTGACAAGGACAATATATTTTGATTTTGGGATGGAAAATTTTAGTAGTCAATATTACTCTTTAAGTTTGCTATTTTCCTTGGGGAAAACCAAACAAATGAACACAAAACCACAAAATCCCCCCAAACCAAATAGTCCTAATTAAATATAATGAGAGGAACGTCCTTTAAAACTGTTACCTTACTTTCTTTCTCAGTATTTTTATAAGCAGGCCAAGTTTCTTGTCTTGCCAAGCTTGTCTCTTGAGTGGGAGAGATGATGAGTATTGATTCAGTTCATAAATACAGGTTTGTGGTGCTGAAAAATTAAGCTTTGTCATTAAGCTTGTTAATTCTGTGAAGTATTTTTTTAAATATTTTTTTTCAGAGCAAATGATTTGCTCTGAAGTAATCTAGACAAGATCTAAATCTTTCATCTTAGCAAGAACGGAATAATAATAGTGTCAGTAAAAGAAAACTAGTGTATTTTGCTAGTTTTATGTTTTTTCTAAAACATTTTTTACAGCTTTTTTCAAGGCCTCCTATACTTTAATTTCTCCAAATAATTCTTATGTGGCTTTTGTTTAATTTTCTTTCCTGTCAGCTCAGGCCCACTACAGAAAAGCTTTCACAGAAGCATATACACAGAAGTCATACACATGGAAATGATGGAAACAAATTGTAATTGATTATGCTTGATCTCTGAAAGTGCCTCTTTCCCCCTTTTTAAGAGTAGTTGAAAACTCAGTCTCATAAACTGTCAAGGTGACTGACTTGTATATGAAGATGAGCTGGCTAGCTAACTAAATGCATAAAACAAGTATCTGTAATTCAGGCTCTGTCTTTGTTGTTGTTGTTCCTTTTATATCTTTTTATCAAGAAACATATTTATTTAGCCAAGTTTTTCTAGGCATGTAACAAATCCTATTTTATGCCAGTGAAAACTTTAAAGACCATACAATGTATAGATAACGTACATTAAGTAGCTTAGCATTGTATGCAGGAGGAAGTTAGATCACTTTCGAACTTGCTTGGAGAGGAACTGAAACATGTGGGAGTTTTAATTCTTTGCTTTCTCCTATCAGTTGTCTTAAAACAGGAGTTCAGTTTTAAGATGCGATTTGGGTTTGTTTTTAATAGTAATATTACCAAAGTGACATAGGATTTGTTAGATGTTCTAATGATTTGATGTGTTTATTACTCTCATCTCTTATTGAACACCTGCAGGCGACATGTAATTGGAATACACATTTTGATCGTTTAGGATTTTTTCTATATCTTGGGATTGGATTATCTGTTGACTTGATATTGATGTATTTGGCTTTTAAGGACTTTATTTTTCTTTTTGCTTTGGTCATTTGCTGTTACCTCCTGAAGACTCTGTAAGTTACATCAACAGCCAGTCTCCTGCAACTCAGACCCTGAGTGTCTGAAACAGGGCACACTCACAGGGTAGAAATCTACATCTTTAAAAAGTGGTGTTCTAGGAGCAGCAATTAGCTGTACATGATTACCTTCTAACCTGCTAAATGGCTGGTTCAGATCTCCTGCTGTCAGAAAAAATGAGGGGCTGATTAAAAGTCTTGTTATCATTCCAAAACCCTTTGATATATGCATGTGCTAGTTTTGACCTCTTTTTTCAATTCTGTGTGTTTGTGGAGTAGGTTACCAATTTCAACAGTGGAAAGAAAAAAGAAATTTAGCATGCCTGACCTACAGTGGAATATCCCAGCTGAATATGAAAGACTCAGTGTCTTACCTGGCATCATTTCATAAACACTTTTTCAACACCCACAATATAATTACTTTCACTGTATCTCGCTGTGAATCCCTATAGGTATTTTTTTTCCTTTTTCATTAAGCAATACTAGTGTTTAAAATAGATTGACACGATCATAAGTAGAAATAGCCACAAAGCACCCGCAACACTGCAACAGGAATAAGGTTTTTCACATTGCTGAAATAGTACCTGTATTTGGTTTGTGTGGCAAGGGTTTGGTAGCTGGGGGGCTACAGAGGTGGCTGTGAGAAGCTGCTAGAATCTTCCCCTGTGTCCAATAGAGCCAATGCCAGCCGGCTCCAAGACAGACCCACTGCTGGCCAAGGCCGAGCCAATCAGCGACGGTGGTAGTGCTTCTGAGATAACACAGGTAAGAAGGGAGAAAAACAACTGTGTGACTGCAGCCGGAGCAGAGACGAGTGAGAATCTGTGAGAGCAACAACTCTGCAGACACCAAGGCCAGTGAAGAAGGAGGGGGAGGAGGTGCTTCAGGTGCCAGAGCAGAGATTCCCCTGCAGCCCGTGGTGAAGACCATGGTGAGGCAGGCTGTCCCCCGGCAGCCCGTGGAGGACCCCATGGTGGAGCAGGTGAATGTGCCTGAAGGAGGCTGTGACCCCGTGGGAAGCCGGTGCTGGAGTGGGCTCATGGCAGAACCTGTGAACCATGGAGAGAGGAGCCCACGCTGGAGCAGTTTTTTTGGCAGGACTTGTGACCCCATGGGGGATCCACGCTGGAGCAGTCTGTTCCTGAAGGACTGCACCCCATGGAAGGGACCCGTGCTGGAGCAGTTTGTGAACTGTAGCTCGTGGGAAGGACTCACATCGGAGTTCATGGAGGACTGTCTCCTGTGGGAGGGACCCCATGCTGGAGCAGGGGAAGAGTGTGAGGAGTTCTTCCCCTGAGGAGGAATGAGCAGCAGAGACAATCTGTGACGAACTGACTGTAACCCCCATTCCCTGTCCCCCTGTGCCACTTGGGGGGAGGAGGTAGAGAATTCAGGAGTGTGCTGGGTTTGGCTGGGGTAGAGTTAATTTTCTTCATAGCAGCTAGTATGGGACTATGTTTTGGATTTGTGCTGGAAACAGTGTTGGTAAAGCAGGGACGTTTTAGTTTCTGCTGAGGAGTGCTTACACAGCGTCAAGGCCTTTTCTGCTTCTCACACCACCCCACCAGCAAGTAGGCTGGGGGTGCACAAGAAGTTGGGAGGGGACACGGCCAGGACAGCTGATCCCAACTGACCAAAGGGGTATTCCACACCATATGAAGTCATGCTCAGCATATAAAGCTGTGGGAAGAAGAAGGAAGTGGGGGACATTCGAAGTGATGGTGTTTGTCTTCCCAAGTCACCATTACGTATGATGGGGCCCTGCTTTCTTGCAGATGGCTGAACACCTGCCTGCCGATGGGAAGTAGTGAATGAATTCCTTGTTTTGCTTTGGAATGGTCATTACAGGCAATGCCTGGCTCAGAGACATTTGCTGCTGAGCAAATGGGGTTAACAAAGTGGGCTGAGGGGTGAAGCCTGAATCTTGGGGAGTAGGGGTGGCAGAAGGGGTAATAGGAGTTGAGCTCTGAGCATCAGGAGGGTGTGGGGTCGATGAAGGGGTGTTGGTTGGAGTAGGAGTAGATGGTTTAGGAGTTCCAGACCCTGCTCATTGAGAAAAATAAAAAGTGCTAGTTTGTTATAAAAGGCCAGTTCTTTTTGTATAATAAGGTTAATGGACTTTGCCTTGCCTATTAAACTGTCTTGATCTCAACCCACAAGTTTTCTCACTTTTACTCTTCCGATTCTCTCCCCCATCCCACCTGGGGGGATGGAGCGAGCTGCTGTGTGGTGCTTAGTTGCTGGCTGGGGTTAAAACATGACAGGGAGTAAAGTTGAGCCCAGGAAGAAGGGAGGGGTAGGCAGAAGGTGTTTTTAAGACTGGGTTTTATTTCTCATTATCCTACTCTGATTTGTTTGGTAATAAATTAAACTAATTTCCCCAAGTCGAGTCTGTTTTGACTGTGACAGGAGTCAGTGAGTGACCTCCCTGTCCTTATCTCGACTCACAAGCCTTTTTTTCTATTTTCTCTCCCCTGTCCAGCTAAGAAGGGGAGTGATAGACCAGCTTCGGTGGGCACCTGGCATCCAGCCAAGGTCAACCCACCACAGTACCTTAGCTCTACTCTTAAGAGTTCCATTGTGAAGCAGATATTAATCCGGTTCTATTTGGTTTCTAGCTACATGATTGTTATGTGAGCTATACCTTGTCTCTTATGAAATAAATGGAATTAATCAGTAAAGTTCACATTATCCACCAAAGAGGTTATAGGTTATATAGTTTCTGGTTAATAACAGCATGGGCTAGATTTGAACCAATGAACATGGAAATTTTTCTGCTTTAATATCAGTTTTCTACATCTGTTGGTCTGATAATAACCTTCAATCTAGTGAGAACCTGATAAAAAAAACATTAAGTTGTTGTTGTTGATGACTGTTGAGACAGCAAGTTACCAGCAGAAGTTGATAACAATTGTTTAAGGATCTCCAGAGCAACTTGAATGAGGAAAGCAAGAGTCCATTTACTGAAGTTCTTCAAATATATATATACACCTCAAAGACAGTTTATATATAATAAACTCTATTGATTATGTGTGAAAGAGAAGTATTCTGGCACATCTTCATCCAAGAAGCTTTACACCTTTGTAAAGATCACATCTTTACTGTCACTCTTTAATCAGAGTCCTGCTCAGTTCTGTCTAGTGCTTAGAAGTGATCCTACGGACATAAGAAATGCCCCGCTGGATGAAGCTAGTCCAGGTTTATCCAGCCCAGGAGATGTTGTTTAGGGTAAGCATGAATGTCTAGCCATTGTTTGAAGTCCAGTCTCCTTGCACTCCCCCAGCATGCAGAACAGTTCTATGAGAGATGTTGGAAAGTACATCCTTGCCCAGTTCTTTTAACATCCATCAACATACCTTCTGCCTGTGAATCTTTCTAATCTCTTCCTGAACTTTTTGGTGCTCTCTGCTTCCCCAGCTTCCTAGGATAAAACCTCCAGAAGTTCACTACTGTCTGTATAAAGATGTGTTTTAAACTAACATTCTTCCACCTTTAGAGAATATCCCCTAGTTCTGTACTGTCAGTCTGTGGTAGAGACATCAAAGTCAAAAATGGCTAAACTCAGACATAACTTCTGTGAATTTCAGTTTGGAAAAGGAACGCTGCCTTTGTCATGTGCTGAACTGCATAAATTAAAATCTGCAGACAAAGGAAGCATAGTGGCAGCTGTAGAGAGGACTATTCATCCGCTGTGAGGACAATGTGAAGAAAGAGGGTAATTACCCTCTGTCTCAGCCTATCTGTGACCATGGAAGTGACCAGCCACTGAAGGGGAGAGGTGAAATTTCCTGAATGGAAAGCAAATAGATGACACTCAGAACGTCTCAACCCACAATGAAGGGCTGCAGCTCTGTCTCCACAGGAGTGCAAGTCAATGCTTACTCATACCATTACAACATCAAGCCTGCCTCTTAGTCTCTGTGCTATCCAAGGAAGTTTTAATCAGGCTAAAATGGGGTTCTTATCTACCAAACAATGAAGGCAGAATCCAGAATACTAAAATAAATAAAACAAATAAATAAAATGCAATTCAAGACCTAGAATGAAGTATTTTGTTGGTGATTGTCCTTTTTCTGACATGGTGATAATCTTCACAACTGGAGTAAAGCTTATCTGTGCAGGAGACCAGGTTCTTCAGGGGTAATCTCAGTGTGGTAAAAATTCTCACAGGAACTGAGAATCTTCATGGTTTTGAATGCAGGGCACATTTCTTTGACCTTGCTTTAACATAAACACACAGCAGTATTTGGGGGGGGGGGGGGGGGGGGTGGAGAGAGAGACAAAAAAAAATCCCAAAGGAGACAAAAAATTAACTTTCAAAACAAGATACTACATTGCACATACTATTCATGGAAGAGAGATGATGAAAGAACAATCAGTACTCGATAAATGTTAGTTAAGATGCCTAG
The DNA here is from genome assembly GCF_030936135.1 of Gavia stellata. NCBI lineage: Eukaryota > Metazoa > Chordata > Aves > Gaviiformes > Gaviidae > Gavia > Gavia stellata. Next base: position 36,592,123 of record NC_082594.1, read on the forward strand.
ATACGATGACAAGGATGGTATAAGAATCTATTTACAATCGAATAGCTACTCCAGTCCCTGAGTGTTAGACATAATATGTTCCTCTTCATCACTCACTAACACAAGAAAACTTGTAACAGACCTGCAACTCAGAAACCCAGGAGCTCTTATAGCATAACTTCATAGTCAACAGGATAATTCCTCATAGAAAATACCTGTGGGTATACATTCAAACAATTTAGCAATTAAGTTATGTTTAGATCTAACACAACTTTTGCAAAGCTGTTTTGTACCTCTTTCACTGATTAATTTCTCTTTATTGATTTCTCACACTCTGACTGTCTGAATAATCCAGAACTTTCTCCATCTCCTCAGTAAGAAATCTAAATTATAAACCTCACATTACAGATTAATAGCAATCATTCCAAAACTAATGTCTTGCTTCCAGTGACTTAAATGCTCCCCTACAGCCATTAAAGGTTCTGTGGATAATCTTTCTAATGTTGTTTTTCTACCTGTTATTCACTCTTCATTTCACATTGTCACTTCTCTCTTCAGAACTCCTGCCCTTTGACTTGGAGGGGAAAATTACTTTTCAGTGGATTGGAGTCTGTGTTTTTCTATGCGTAGAAAAAAAATGTAATTGTGCTTTACAAACTGTAGTAGTATGTTCTGAGGTCCAAAGCACAAAATGGTGACCATTAAATGAGTCAACAAGGCAACACAATAATTTCTCAGACCAGGAAGAAAGTAAATGGCTATTAGAAGGTACTGATGAAATATCAGTTTTTGTAGGTGAATGTATTCTCTGCTGTAGATAAGATGCCAGAAAAAGTCTTTGCAGCTACATTGTCATAACAAAACCCAAGAACCCTTCTTAGTCAATTCTGATAACTTTAAACATATTTCAGCATTATCCTTATTTAATCTGAATACTTTAAAAACTAACCTTTGAAACAGAACTTTGTTTGAATATTAATTTGTCACACTGAGTGGAAGTTTCCTTTGTTTAAAACCACACAAAGTTAGAATAAACAGTACTCAAGAGCAACTCAGAACTCTGAGTCGACAGAAAACAGAGACACCATCAGCTCTTCTGTGCTTATCGCACCTGAAGTATATTGATGGGATGGTCTACTGAAAAAAGTAGGTCATCAATACACAGCTTCAGTTAGAAAATTAAGGTTCAGGGAGAGATATTGACAGCCTGAGAAGGAACAGTAGAGGTTAGAAAGAAAAATTAGCGTTTGCAGAAAAATCAGTAGAGTTGAATCCTAAGGAAAACACTATGGCTTTAAAAAATAAGACTAAGAAAGAAGGGCCTTGTTCCCAAATGAAAACAAAACCCCAAATGTAGATGCTGCTATGAAAGCAGGTTGGGATTTCCTAGATGGAGTGGTAAACTCTGCAAGTATTACTTCACTTCCTGGCATAAACCTGAACTGGAAATATGTGGTGGTCTTATCATGACAGTTTATTTTTTCTCCCATAAATCCAAAATGAAACAAAACAGAATTATGCTATAACAGCTTTTTTCTCCTGGTGGATGTTATGTGCTTTATGTTTTCAAAAACCACTCTGGTCACTCTGCATGCAAGACAGAAAGGTGGCAAATTCTGATCAACCTATTGTCAGAACCTAAGCCATGTGCAATTTAATTTTATGGTAAAAGAAAAGGTTGCAAAAAGAAAGGAAAAAAAAAAAAGGTATTTTTCTGGCCTCTAGAAATCAGAGGAACAACAAGGAAACAGGAAAGAAGAAAACTAAAAGAAAGAAGAAATTAAGAGTATCAGAAGAAAAGAGGGCATTATGTGAATGACACTGAACAGCATTTCTGGAGTTAATAACTTAGGACTTTATTTTATGGTTTGTATGTCTGTGTTCTGTAGCTAAAGGCACTGCATATTGTCCCCTGATGCTGCATGTACACACCTGAGCTAAGAACTGCCATGTCTATATAATTATTTTGATTTTCAGGCAAAAGGTGGATTCTCCATTCCTTCCATTGCAGCTGATCACTTTTACTGAGTTTTGGCCAGAAACAGCCCATGTGATGGCCCATTACTGTCCTAAACAGTAATTGACAGATTAAACGTAATACTGAGCTTGCATTTCATTTATATGAAAACTTGGGAGTGGACAATTCTTCTAGGCCATTATCAGGTCATGTCTTGATGCTTTCATTATTTTTCAATAAGCTGTGTAACTTAATTGATTACTGAAGACATGATTATGCCAGCCACACTAAATGTCTTAATACAGTTAACCTGAAAGTATGGCACAAACTGGTTTGCTGTTGACTCCAACTCTAAAAACAGAACTTCATTGGGATAATTTTCAAAAGTGACCTCTATGTTTGAGGTATCTGTGCATGCTTAGCTGGGGACAAGATGTTAGGTTTATTTTTCACTTTCTGAATATTCTGTTCTTTCTGAACATCAAGTCCTTCAAGGATTCTCAAGTTGGATACTTAGAATTGTCAGGTGCTTTTGTAAAATGTGGCCATACTCTTGGTAGATATTCGCTAAGTTCAAATTACCATTACTCTTTCTAGCTTCATGTTCACAAATTAAAATTGGTACGACCTAGTTCTCACAAATGTGGCATTTGAGATTTCCACCCCTCTGCAGAGTTGCCTTTGTACAAAAGAACAGCGGATCCAAGATGGATGATATTTCTGCTGGGAAACTTTTATGACTGGCAACAATTTGTGGAGGGTTACTCCTTCTCTTTATTTTGTATTATATTTTATATATTTCTTTTGCTTTTTACTATTTTATTATCTATTACTATTATTTAGAAAGACGAAGTCAGAGCGATCACAAGGTAAAATGCTGCTTGACTCATTCTCTGCGGTAATGTCGTTAGGGACCAAAACGCCTGCTTTAACACAGAAATCTTTGTTGCCTCCTGACACTGAGCCACACTACACCTGCCAGTCTCCCAATTGTCATTTTTCTAGATTCTTTTTTTAAAACTAAGCTGAAACATCTAATTAAGTTTAAAATAGAATAGCCCTGGGAAGAACTCTTCTGAAAACTGCAGTAGAGATAGCAGCTCATCTTAACTGAAAGCTAAGACTTGCAATATCATGTTCTTTCATGAAATCACGAGAGCTTTATGCAAACAAAAGTGAGACTTTTGCAAAGTCAGCCAGTACAAAGCAGCCACGTAACTAAAGAAAAGAATCCAATCTACACACCGAGGAGAAATTAACTTTGGGGAAAAATGAATGCTAGGTGAAATGCAATTGGACAGATGAGCAGTATTTGTGCTGGCGTGGAGTTCCCAAGCCTGGTTTGGCACCAACATGGTTAAAGGGAGAAGAATGGTTAAATAGAGTTCAGCAACATGTCCTGAAAAATTCAGCTTGGCTTAATGGCAAAATCTCCACTGTAGTTATCACAGTCAATGTAAAACCCTAGGCCCTTGTTTCAAGGAAGTCTTCTGCATCAGAAACTGTGAGGTGCCTGAGGGGCAAGCTGAGATGAGGAACTGTGGCTGAATTTTTGTGCGTGTATGAACTACCAAAACCAGCTTCAGCCGCATCTGGAAGACCTGATTCTGGCTGCCTCTAGTATCAGTTGAATTAATTAACTTCAGTCAGCAACTCACTGAGGGTCAAATTCTGATTTTGAGGTACAGAACAAAACAACGAGCAGTATGAAAAATACAATAGCTAAGAAAACCCAAGCAATGCAAATCCCTTTCCCTCAGCTCCTTCTTATACCCAGTGAAAGAAAAGAGCAATTTACTTGTGCTATATGTTGTTGTCTTCACACTTTCTCAGCTGTACTAGCTAGGTAGAGAAGTGAAGGAGAGAGGTCTAAAGTTAAGACCCTTCCTATCCCCTAAGTCAGCTGTAAGAGGCATGAAGATGTAGTCTGTTCATATACACCTGCATGAAAATCCTGCATTATTTTTACAGTAGTTTACAGGAGCATTTCTGTTCTTTATGGTCTCGCATCAGCTAAAAATTTAGCCCCAAACTGTCACTGTTTCAAAAGTTACGGTCATAATGCATTAAAATTAAAAATCATTCTGCAAAACCTCATTTAAAATGAACAGTATCTGTTGACAGTCTACTCCAAAAAATTATATCTTTTCTATTATTTAAAAATGTATATGTTACACTTTAGCAAATTACTGTGCACTTTAATATTGTTTCAAATGTTTAAAAAAATCTTCACTTTGACTTCTAAAAGTCTAGCATTTAACTTTTGTAAAGCAAAGATATTCACAGAATCACAGAATCACAGAATCACTAAGGTTGGAAAAGACCTGTAAGATCATCAAGTCCAAACATCAACGAAAACACACCACCATGCCCACTAAACCATGTCCCACAATGCCACGTCCACACGTTCCTTGAACACCTCCAGGGATGGTGACTCCACCACTTCCCTGGGCAGCTTATTCCAGTGTCTCACCACTCTCTCAGTAAAGAAATTTTTCCTAATATCCAGCCTGAATCTCCCCTGGCACAACTTGAGGCCATTTCCTCTTGTCCTATCACTAGTCACTTGGGAGAAGAGACCAACACCCACCTCTCTGCAACCCCCTTTCAGGTAATTGTAGAGAGTGATAAGGTCTCCCCTCAGCCTCCTCTTCTCCAGGCTGAACAACCCCAGTTCCCTCAGCTGCTCATCATAAGACTTGTGCTCCAGACCCCTCACCAGCTTCATTGCCCTTCTTTGGACATGCTCCAGCACCTCAATGTCCTTCTTGTAGTGAGGGGCCCAAAACTGAACACAGTATTCGAGGTGCGGCCTCACCAGTGCCAAGTACAGGGGCACGATCACTTCCCTACTCCTGCTGGCCACACTGTTTCTGATACAGGCCAGGATGCTCTTGGCCTTCTTGGCCACCTGGGCACCCAGAAAGAGTACTTTCTAAGCACCCTTCGAAACCAGAACCCTTGAATCCCCACCAAAAAGACTTATCTACTGAAATGTTGATTTTGTTGAAACTACCAGGGTTATGCTTCCTGTTTTTTTTTTATTTGCAATATTCTTATTTTTTTTCGTAGCCAGAGATATTGAACTAAATCAATAGGTGTTTACAGATATCCATGAGAGTTAAATCCAAGTCACTTCTTTTTACAATATTAATAGAAAAGAAATACTTTTTTTCCCCTGACATTTAACCTGCTATACAGAAAATTTATTTAGTAATAAGAAGATGAAGCATAATCAAATACTTACTATGACAGTTGACCAGTTTGTCCCTTTAAGTTTGAGAGTCTGTATTAATATGATAAGATATATGTGTTGTTTGATATTCCTTCACAAATATAGTATCTCTAAATGTATGGAAATATTTTCTAGCAGTTACATAGTCTGTTGGATGTAGAACTGTTTATTGGCACAGTTGCAAACTCTTGCTTTGGCTCCTCAGGTTCCTTCATTAAAAGCTAAAGTGTCCTTTTCTACCTCGTAACTACATCAATGATCAAGGACTATTCAAAGAATTTAGAGGAGAAATAAGTACCTACTTGGGAGCAAATCTTAAGAAATGATCTTGTTAAATCATAGTTTTGCAGGATGGTGCGAAAAGTAAACAACCGAGGGAAAGAAGATGGGATTTGAAACAGTTAGAAATAGACTATCAAAGTCAAATCTACCTCGACAACAACAGGCCTAGTTATCTGCTTTCCAGAGCTATATTTGTAAAAAACAGAAGAGGTACCATTTTAAATTATGTTCCCAAGATAAGCAATTCAAGAAACTTTACAGGAAGATGATCCACCAACACTTGATAGCCTGCAATCATCTGTAAAATCTCTATTAAAAAGACAGTCATCTTGCCTATGTAATATAAATGTCAGCTTGACAGAAAAGAATAATCTCTTTTTTAAGTGTTTTCTTGACAAACACTGAAGTTTCAAAACATGGAAAATGAGAATGCTAAAGTGAAAAGCCTCCAGTGCAATAACTACTATGTTTTTAACACCTAATTCATACACTGGGGTACTGGAGTATAGGTAGCTGCAGCTGTCCAATGTAATTTCAGACTGTATGGCTTTGACAGTCATATTTCAAAAGGTTTAAAACTATGAAATTATTACCCATATATAGAAAATAATTTGCCATATATCTTTCCCAAATACTCTCTCCTTACAAATCTTTCTCCCTACTGGCTGGAGATTAGTGATTAGTTGTTTCTCCCGTATTGGCGATTGACAGTGCTGACAGCAATGTTTCCAGTGACAATATCTCCTTCTTTCACTGTTCTCACTTCCTTTTTTTGTAAGGGAGGATTGGGAAATGGAAGGAGGAGAGAATAACATATATAGCATAACAACAGCATGTTCTATTTTCCTTACATCTACTCATGACTTACAGCAACTTCATATTCTTCTCCTTTTATAATAGGATTGCTTTTTTTATAATTCCACTCCCCAGAGAGAATTATTATGAGGGTTCTTTTCCCATGTTTGTGCCTAGACATAAAAGTAAATTCTAGGGGTATGTTTAGCACCATAAACAGAACACTATTAATACCCAATGCTGGGTGTTTTGAAAGAAAAAAGTCATGGTAACCACTCCTGGAGGCTGCCATTAAGATGTTCTTTAACAAAACATCTCACCTGGAGAGCTTTCAAATGATTCCTTAAAACGAGTAATCCTTCCTCAGCAATCTCTCTTATAGGAAATACAAACTTTATATAACACTAGCATGTAATTATTTTTTTTGCTTTTATTCTCTGTTCCACTCCCCTTTTAGTTTCTACAGCTTTTCTAGAAATTACTTCCTATGTAGAAGATCCCCCTCACATCAGTGTGCCGTGAGTGTTTATACCCCTGGAGCACCGCACTTCATGATGATCTGCCTCAGATCAGCCAGGTGCTGCCCTAGATAGCAGTCTTTCCCTGTGGGCACACCCTTGTTTGTAATGTAGGCATGCAACCTACTTTAAAAATTCCCACCCACGTGCACAGACACACTCATATGGAGTTAGCCTTTTCCTTGCTGAAAGCAAGACTTTAAGGAAATACCGTCACTGAAGTATTCACATTTCTATTTGATAAGTAAACTAGTAGCAAGGGAGCCTGTAATTTGGCTTAGTGTGACCTAGCTCTCAGATATGCAGCCAGGAATGTTTTTGTTGGGTTTTTTTTTTACTAAACAATAACCATTCTGTGACTTTTATTTAATAAGCAAACCTCTGCCTTATTGAAATATTCCTCTTTCCAAACTTTCCAAGAGGTAACACAGTTCAGCTGATGTGGGAATTTGCAGCCCTTTATGGGACATTTATAAAGAAATGGTATGACTAGGAAAATATTTAAAAATCACATATAGAACAGCCCATAGAATTCTGCTATACTGGAGCTTTATTTAGAAAGATGAGTACATCAAAAAAAAAACCCAAATGCCCCTATGAAATTCTAAAGTAGACTTTGAGCCCAGATCACAAAGAGTATGTAGTCAGCCATAATTTAATAGCAATGTGGGTCTGGTCCTGCATGTTACTAAATTTTTTAAAAATCCTTACAGAAATCAGTGGGAATCTTAGAAGCTCAGTATCCTAACATTAGGTTTCAGAATACAAGTCACACTTAAGCTGTGCTGCCAGTCAGCAAAGAACCTGCAAAAAGGCGGTAGCTTAAGTAGGACATAGGTAGTATACGGGACTTCAATGCTTCTGACCTCTCGAAAAAGCAGTAAATTTCCTTCTACATCCTTAATCCTATACAGTCCAAATCTCTGTAACAATGTCAATTTTATTGTTTTGATCATTTTCTTGGCAACGAAGTTAGAGCTGGTTAGCTGCAAATTACTCTGTCTGAGCTTCCAAACATGAATAGGTTTATGAACTATAAATTATGTTCAAAGACATGTCACTCCTGCCTTCCCAGCACTATACAAAGAAGTCCATTAAACTGTATATAATATGGGCTTAATGGTATTTTCTTTGATGTCAGTAGAGAGAAACGCTGACCATGTGCTCATTGCACAGGTTAGGATTTTGATGAGCTGGGTGCAACGTCTGACTGCTATAGTGTCTTTCCATGCAATCCAGGGAAAGTCAGTAAGAAAAATATCATGCAGGCATACAAGTTCTGAATCCAAAAATATGCATGTTTGGTAGAGGTTAAACTGCTACGTTTTTCCTAGCTGGGGTTTTGAGCCTCCTTCTTCCATGCGTTTTATATAGTTGCAACTCCTCTTTATTAACCATTTAAGGCTTTGAAGCTTTATTACAAGTCTCTGCTTCCCAGTAGCTCTGAAAGGAGTGTCTCAACCCTGGAGAAAAATGAGAGACGGAGTCGGACCAGTGGGGGGAACTTATCTCATCCGGCTTAGTCTGATGTATTTATTACTGCATTTATAGGCTATGGAGGGGCAAAAAAAAAATTAGTATATGATTCGTCTAATCAATTTCAGATGTTTTCTTTAGGATGCTATGATGTTTACCACAGATAAGTTCATTAATTTCCATAGAAGCCTAGCTTAGATGTAGCTGTGCAGATGTCTATGCCCAGTCACATGAACCTTGTCCAGTGTGATTCCCAATGCTCCTCTTGGCAAAGGTAGATAAATGTCCCTTCAGTTAACCGGTGTTGTAGATTCCCATTCCTAACTCTCAGCCCGTGAGGAAACAACCTGTGGAGCACGGAGCTCTGAGCTCTGCTGGAGGAGTCAGGAACTGAGCAGTTACTTGTGGTGGTAGTAGCATCATTACAGCCTCTGAAGCTGCATGTATATTGCTGACTTAAGTCATGATTTAAGCTCATACTTAATTTGTAACTCTGATCATCAACACTACCTGAAGGCTAGATCAAGCCAGATGGATCTGTTAGCTAGAAAATACAGGGAGAGGGGCCAAGATACTTATGCTTCAACAGAAAGCATTGTCAGGAAATAGGTTGTATAAATGTAGTTTTTCTCTATCATCACTATGATAATTTATAAAACTTTATTTTTTTCAAATACCGATCTATAAAGCAGAGAAATTAATACAACCTTTCTCTCATTTTCTTGCCTAACCTTGAGACAGAAAAATTTCTATTGCAATATGCAGTTTCTGGACTTACTCTTGTATACTGGATTCCTGATCTTGTTTAGGAAAAGAAAGTGATTTAGGAGCCCATGATACTAATTATCTTTATAGTAATTTATTTCATTTATAACAGAAGTTCTCTGTCTTTTCCAAAGTATTAACATTTTAAAAGTTGGTATTCATCAGAAAAAAAACCCCACATACTATTTATAGCTGACATACAATGATTAATAGGAATAGAAGATGATTCCCCCATTACATAAAGCAGGCATACTTGGAGACTGTAGTAACTGCAGATCTTTGAGATGTCCCCCATCCCCTGTGAGGTGAGAGGTCTTCACCCCCTTCTGCAAACTCCAGCTCCAGTAAATATTTCCTTTATATTTATTTCATGTAAGTAAGTCACCACCAAAGCTGTTTTCAGTCTAAATCAGGTGACATCTCTGAGCTTTTCAACACAGACCCCAGAATGCTGAAGCCCCAGAAATTCAGTCCTGAAGCCCGTATCTGAGCTGTGTTCCATTACCACCTTTGCACTCCACCTGTTTAGAAGACTGCTAGAAGCATTTCATTATATTTTTAACCCTGTTTCCTAATTTACATGAGTACTCTATTCTCAGTATGTGGAAAGGATTTCTGAAATCCAAAAATTCTTCTATGATGGCAAAAAAATGCTATTTATCTGATGTCTTTGTATGTCCTTCTAGCTACCATCTGCCTGTGTATTGTTTTATTTCCAAAACAAAGGATAAATAGATGATATTGTTTCTTCTACAATGTTTGTTTACATAGGTGGGGCTTGCATTATAAAACGGAATGCTGCAAGCATCCTGTAACACACACACAGATTGGTGCTTACTGCTAAGTCTGACTATGACTTTTCCTAAGAAATTTAAGTTACAATAAAATAAAATATTTAAGAGATGATTTTAAATACCAGATTTCCTGAATGTTTTCATGTTTCACAGCAGGTCTCAGTGCCATAAAAGAGTGTGCGAACTGGTTATTTGCACACACAAATATGCACAGTCAGCTGTTGATATTCTCAGCTGCAGGATGACAAAGGCATACTTAATGCATATTTATGGTATGGTGTCTGAAATTATACTGATGTATTAGTAAGTACTTCATATTTAGATTCCAACTTAGCTATGCAGAAATGTGTTGTCTGCTTGAGCGAGTTCCTTAGATCTTGACTTTGGATATATATGGACATCACCTTTCTTATTTATCTGACTTCTAGAACACGTTAATAAAGGGTAAACAGGTCCAAAATGGAGGGTAGAACTTTGGGTCTATTATTTCAGCCCTATGAGTTAAATACAGGGAAAGGGAAATAGGTAGGCAGTAATACTGAGATTTCTTTCTTTCTTCTTTCTGTTCCTGAAAATCATGCAGCTATGAAATGCTGTACACAAATTCATTGTATAATTCTAGATACCATGTGGACCACATCCTACAGATGTGCAAAAGGTATTTAAAGCAGCGAGTGAATCATATTATATAGCAATGTCTGCATGCATACAAAATTTTTAAAGGCATGTGCGCTTACACTGGGAAATTTGTACAGAATGCAGAAAAAAAATGAAAACCACTATTCTGATTGGTAGCATAAACAAGAAACCTTTTTGGAGGGAAACTCATATTCACTCAAGAAGGGTTCACTGATATCAGATGGGGAATTTCTGTGCTGCTGGAAGATTAATGGCTGTTTTGGGGGTTTTTTACTATACTGTTCCATATAGTGCTACACTACAATTAAAATTCTGCAATTTGAACAGCATGATTACAAAATTATACATATGTTGAATACATGTATTATTTTGGTTATATTTAAGATATAGAACACTTTTTATTATTGTTTCCAAACTTTTAAACACTGCTTAAATGGAAGCATTGCAAAAATACCAGTATCAACTCCAGCTCCCTGCCAGCTTTTATGATTCCCTGCTCTTAATTTTAATACTGCTAGGCATTTTGCAGTTGTTTACCTTTGTTTGACTTTAAGTAAACACACTGTACCTTTTGAGCATTTCTTCAAATAAACACTTCTCAGTTTTTGTCTGTTTATTTACAGTCTGCCCAGAGATACTGCAAATTGTTGGCTTAGAGATTGTTCACATTTCAAAGAGCAATTTCAGCTCCATCATCATAGATGTTAAGCCTCAAATTACTAATTCATTATACTTCACTATCAATGAATGGTCAAAAAACAATCAGTCTGATTTCATAAGCAATATAACCTCCTTTATGTGTCCTCTACGTCTATACACATGCAGACACACACACATTGCTAATGCCAATGGCTTTTGCTCTATTTCATTCTGGAAGCTAATAAGAAAGCTTTCTATAAAAATGGTCCCCATTGTCACAGCATTCCTTCTGATGCAGACCACCAAATCTCATTATAGTTTGGCCGCCATTTTTGACCCTCAAGATCCTCTAGAGTCACTTGGCTATTTTCTCAAATATACTCCGAAGTACTGTGGCTGTAAAACGTCTGATCTTTAGCATTCCATTCTGAAGACATTATCTAAGTTGTATATTAACATTTTGCTAAATTATTATGTGATACCTAGCTAAATAATTTCTTCACTGTGCTCCACAGCTGCTATCTAGCCATAATACACAGGACTGCCAACCCACAACCATGAAAATCAATAAAGTAGAAACAGTAGTCAGCCTTATCTTTTTAATACCAGAACTGCATATTCACCCTTATCTTATCACAGAAATGCTGGAGAGGGTTTGAAGCAAGTTGTTTTTTTTTTTAATTCTTCCTGAAATATTAATGGACAGTGTGTTCTTTACTCCTTCATGTGAAGTGCAACAACAAACCGTTAAGTTGTTATTGCCTCTGAGGTGGCCTATTTTCAGCAGAAATTAAGTGAATATAGCTTATGGTTTCTATTAAAGCCTGTTAATAGTTAAAACTTCAGTTTTAACTCGTCAAAGTGAAAAACATTTGTGAAATCCTGGTCACACTGAAATCAATAGCAATAACCTTATTGACATAAGTGATGTCAGGTTTTCAACAACTATGACATGCAAAACGGCTTTCATTAAAACTACAATAATTGTAAGGCTGTTGATGATACCGAGTCCTAAATTCTTTATTCAGTTGAGTTGAAATCTAAAGTAATGACCTAATAAGACTAAGTACTTCATAATCTGGACTAAAAATAAAAATAAAATATAGTAACAAATAATGTATTGCATTTACATCTATATTTTCAGACTTTAGAGTCTTACTTCTAAGAGTAATGAGAGCTACAAGTAGCAGTTTAATATCCCTGTTTCTTGTTAGAATGGTGAAGAGACAGGTGGATAAACACACATTCACAGACAGTTCAGCTGATCAATTTTACAACCAGCAGATATTTGTGAAGCGGGTGTCCTTGTTCCAGTGTGCAGAATCTGGGAACAGACCCCTGGAAGGCATTTCAAAAGTCAAACATGCCTGGTGGAACGGCTGATAGAACTACAGAAACCAACAAGCGATCCATATCTTGGAATAACTCCAAGATCTCTTCTCCATGGGACAATGGAACTTAGGAACATGGCAATTAATAATTTCTACCTGGAGGGATATGTGGAATGGTTGAAAACAAAACATTATTTTCTTTTTTTCATCATGACTCTGGGGTTATCTACCAACACAATAGCTTTTTCTTCAGTTTGGATTTCACTACTGTTCTACCACAAGTGGACAACAGCACATTCCTTCTTTCAGATATGAGTTATGAATGTTCATATTCAGGAGTGTGAAGCTGTAGCTGTGTTTATCTGAAGTTGCTGACAATTCCACTTCTACTTTAAGGACCTAGCTCTGCAGTCCACAATGGCATTGTCTCCAGCATATATGTTCCTTACTGTACTGCAGACTGTGTCAACACGGTACTGAAGAGTGATCAAAATGCCTTTATCTCTGGATAGATGCCTTTTTCTCTGGACCTTCAAATTCCTCCTTAAAAGTCACCTCTATGGGAATGCATAAAAAACCCCTGCATTCCGATAATGGCTAAGCAAGTGGTGACTTGCAATTACTGTGATTACAGCTATTGACTAGGTACAAATTGTGCACACAATGTGTCTCTGCTAAAACATCCTATTATTCTTGTTATCCCTTCCTCTTGACATCCTACACTTGTTTGTTTTTTAATCCTCCTGTAATGTCATGTCTTTAAATTTTTAAGGTCTGTAGAGCAAGGGGGTTTTATGCATGGGTCAGCAAGTACAGTACCATTCTGGCACCAAGTAATACCCTCTACCACAAGAACTGATTCAACAGGGCCCCTTGTGAAATACCAGGTACTCAGCAAAATTCAAGATATCCCCTTCTCCCACGTATGTGCCTCTTTTATATACATAACACTGTGTGTGTGTGTTTGTGTGAGTGAAATTTTACACACACACACACACACGTCTCAACAAAGGTGGTTCTTCTAAATCCTTCTGCAACAAAAATGGTAAAAGATGATAATAATAATCTCATAGGAAGTTAAAACTGTTACCAGTCCTAAAAGTCTTTTGAAAATCTTTCCTGAAAGACTGAATTGTCAGAGTTCATTCTGGCCTTTCCCAATGAGAACACCTGACTAAATTAAAATAAGTTTTTATATATGTCTTTATATAGAACTATCCCTTCTCTAGGTTGAAATCCCTTTATTCCCATGGTCAAGGAGTTACAAATACAAATATTTTCAGTACCGTCAACAGGAATAAGGACCTCATGATTTGGCTCAAATAACAATAATCTTTTTTTCATTTCTATTTTCTCATGTCTCCACCCTGTAATATTCCATCACACATTTCTGTCCAATGGCAGTAAGACATTGCATGAGGCATCTAATTAGTCATGACTTCATGCAAACTGCATTAAAAACAATAAAGTAGAATGCAACATACCAGAAATAATTCCATCCCTTCAGCTATAGCTATCATATAATGTAGCATATGGCTAACAGAATTGGAGTAAAATGCTAATTTTCCCTCTGTTGACTTTTTGCAGAATAACAGAGATTGCAATAACCTATATTCAGAGAACAGCAGGGGCCAAAGTCTTTGTTGGTGTATCTCTGCTTGTATGAGTCAAAATGAAGTCAGAGCTGCAAGTCATATGGGAAGGTGGGTGAAGGAAGAAGAACTAGTAGTTTTCAAATCTTTAGATGTTCCTTTTTAGCAACTAACTTTATGATCATTAAATGATAAATGTCATCTCTCTGTCTAGATTGTGTATTGTCTTTTTTTTTTTTTATTTAAGAAAGACAGTGATAGGCAAAATGTGGTAGTTCTGTTCTGAAGTGCACTATAAAGACATTTCATTGGTTCTATTGCCCCCCTGTTCTTCCAGTTTTCACTTCAGGTTTTTCAATTAAAGAAGTACATTGATCCTGAGTTAAATTTACTTTAAGGTGATGCCTTTCATCTGATTTTATGATACATATTGATTTTTATTTAGCATCTACTGTGTGGTTTCAATAAAACTAATAATGAATGTTGTTGATGCATGTTATTTACTGTTTGATCTGAATTTTATAGCTTGGGGACTTTCTTGAAGGCATGTGCTATGTTAATAAAAATCCTGACTTGCTCATCCAGTTCAGTTGTCAGTTATGAAAATGTTCCTATTATTGCCAGAGTAACTTTAAGATTACATCTTTACACTGGAAGGTGCACATCCTTTAAAATAGAGTGTGTTTGTTTGTCTTCTGTTTGACTTTTCAAGTCGCATATTCATCCTCTGTATTTATTTAGCTTGCTTTTACTTTAGCATATGATTGCACAGTCATATGCACTCTATTGAGCAGGTAGATCATGTGGACATATGCAACTCCCTTCAGGCATATTCTCACTTTGCAAGCCTTACTTCACCACATCCATATTGTTGTGCCATAAGACCAAGCCTGAAGGGAGTTGCACATATACACATGGTCTACCTGATCAATATCCTTCAGCTTGAATTTCTGGCCATCCAGCTGCCAGGAGTAAAATCTAAGGTAAGCAGTATCTTCTGTAGTTTTCTCCTGGATGCTCACAGCTGGAAAACTTCCACTCTGTTTTCCCTTCTGATGGAATCTCATACCTGACACCAAGCACAGCAAAGGACCAGAGATCTTTCCTGGAAGGTTCTAACATTATCTGCCTCAAGGAAAGAGAGGTAATCTTTTTAAATCAGGATGCTCACTTACTGGACATCTGCTGGGAATATAACACAGTAGAGAGAACAGTCCTGGACGTTCCTGGAGCGTGTGGAAGATAACTAGCTGACACTGCTGGTAAGGGAGCCTACCAGGGGAGGTGCCCTGCTTGACCTGCTGTTTAAAAACAGGAAAGGACTGGTGGGAGAAGTGAAGGTCAGAGGCTGTCTTGGGCTTAGCGACCATGAAATGATAGAATTCTCAATTCTTGGCCAGGTAAGGAGGGGGGTCAGCAAAACCACTACCATGGACTTCCGGAAGGCAGATTTTGGCCTGTTCAGGACACTGGTTGAGAGGGTCCCTTGGGAGATGGTCCTGAAGGGCAAAGGTGTCCAGGAAGACTGGGCCTTCTTCAAGGAGGAAATCTTAAAGGCACAGGAGCAGGCAGTCCCCATGTGCCATAAGGCGGGAAAGACGACCAGCCTGGCTGGTGTGGTGAATGGAGTGAAATCCAGTTGGCGGCCAGTCACAAGCGGAGTCTGCCAGGGCTCAGTTTTGGGACCGGTCTTGTTTAATATCTTTATTGATGATCTGGATGAGGGGATCGAGTGCACCCTCAGCAAGTTTGCAGATGACACCAGGTTGGGAGGGAATGTTGATCTGCTGGAGGGTCAGAAGGCTCTGCAGAGGGATCGGGACAGGCTGGATGGATGGGCCCAGGCCAACTGTATGAGGTTCAACAAGGCCAAGGGCCGGGTCCTGCATTTGGGTCACAACAACCCCATGCAACGCTACAGGCTTGGGGAAGAGTGGCTGGAAAGCTCCCCCTGCAGAAAAGGACCTGGGGGTGTTGATTGACAGCCAGCTGAAGATGAGCCAGCAGTGTGCCCAGGTGGCCAAGAAGGCCAACAGCATCCTGGCTTGTTTGAGAAACAGCACAGCCAGCAGGACTAGGAAAGTGATCGTGCCCCTGTATTCCGCACTGATGAGGCCGCACCTCAAATACTGTGTTCATTTTGGGCCCCTCACTACAAGAAGGACATTGAGGTGCTGGAGCGTGTCCAGAGAAGGGCAATGAAGCTGGTGAGGGGTCTGGAGCACAAGTCTTATGATGAGCAGCTGAGGGAACTGGGGTTGTTCAGCCTGGAGAAGAGGAGGCTGAGGGGAGACCTTATCACTCTCTACAATTACCTGAAAGGGGGTTGCAGAGAGGTGGGTGTTGGTCTCTTTTCCCAAGTGACAAGCAACAGGATGAGAGGAAACGGCCTCAAGTTGCGCCAGGGGAGATTTAGGCTGGATATTAGGAAAAATTTCTTTACGGAGAGAGTGGTGAAGCATTGGAACAGGCTGCCCAGGGAGGTGGTGGAGTCACCCTCACTGGAGGTGTTCAAGGAATGTGTGGAATTGGCATTGTGGGACATGGTTTAGTGGGCATGGTGGTGTTGGGTTGATGGTTGGACTTGATGGTTTTATAGGTCTTTTCCAACCTTAGTGATTCTGTGATTCTGTGTGATTCTGTGAAATATAAAGAATAATGTCTTAAGACGTCCCTTGGTTTTTTGATTCTCCTGAACCCCCACAGATAATATGCCATAATGATGTGTTTTGACGAAACAGGATAGACACATGTTGTATCACTGCTCTCAGGTTTCTTTGTCCAGGAGGCCCACACAAGTTCATGTGAATCTAAATTCTGCTTTCAGCATTTTAGCATGAATCACAAACAATTTCACTGAAATATTGCGATTAACGCATATTGTAAACACAAGAACAGTTCATAAACAAAATTTTGCAGAAAATCTTAAGCCTCCTCTCCTCTCCTCTCCTCTCCTCTCCTCTCCTCTCCTCTCCTCTCCTCTCCTCTCCTCTCCTCTCCTCTCCTCTCCTCTCCTCTCCTCTCCTCTCCTCTCCTCTCCTCTCCTCTCCTCTCCTCTCCTCTCCTCTCCTCTCCTCTCCTCTCCTCTCCTCTCCTCTCCTCTCCTCTCCTCTCCTCTCCTCTCCTCTCCTCTCCTCTCCTCTCCTCTCCTCTCCTCTCCTCTCCTCCCCTCCCCTCCCCTCCCCTCCCCTCCCCTCCCCTCCCCTCCCCTCCCCTCCCCTCTCCTCTCCTCTCCTCTCCTCTCCTCTCCTCTCCTCTCCTCTCCTCTCCTCTCCTCTTTTCAGCTGATTGACCTAATGGTCACAATTTTCATTACTTCTTTGGCTTAGAGGACTGTTCTTTATTTTGAAGTCTTTCCCTGTTTAGAATCCAGAGTTCTAGAGGTCACTTATGATGAAACAATCTTTGAACATCCATTATCTGCAGGCACTGAAAGATTAGAGCTGTCATTTCCAGAAGTATATATTGACAGAAAACTGTTATTTTTCAGTCTAATTTTGTTTTTGAGAAACTGTTTAATACAGCACTGTCCATCAAGTAGGTAAAGAAGGCCTAAATATGAAAGATAACTTGAAAGCACTCGGTGTCAGTGTTATGTCACCTACCAATTACAGTATATTGAAAGCATTCTGAATGACACATTTGTATTTTATCAACAAAGATACTATATACAGTGATATGTATCTGATGAACAGTTTTTACCCTCATTTTCTGAGAAAACAAGTTCCATGTAATGATCTCTCTTTGTATGTTTACGTGTGTCTGACTGTCTCTCCTTGTGTATGTCATCTATGAAAAACATTTTTGAACTCACTGGTAGATTTGAACCAATAAAGAGAAAAGGGCACAAAGACAATGAAGTTTCCTGAAGTTTTATGAAAATAGGCGGTGGGGTAAAGAAAAGAAATGCAGTGTGTTCTTCAGCTGTATATTAAACAACAGAGATCCCATTTTATATATGCCCCAATCACTGGACAGTGCATCAGCCAATGCTTGCAGTTAACTGCATGACACAAATCTGAAAAAATAACCCAGACCTCATTAGTTCCATGCCCACAGAACAATTTTTTTATAGCTTTTGTGAACACTTTTCTATGAGGAATACTGCATTTGCATTACTGTTGTGACTGTAGTGTGTTAAATGCCTTGTTCTTAATTTTCCAGCAAAAGAAATATATGTGAAGCAAAAGTGTACGTATATGAGAAACATGTATATAGACAACAGTTGCATGCATGCACATGTCAATGCAAAACTTGGAGCCGTAATTTTTTTGGCTTCTGATTTGGATTCCAACATTTCTGGTTGCATGTCAGTCTTGTTATTCTGTGATTTCTATTTTTACTATCGTAACACTCATGGAAAGAAAAGTATTCCAGAAAAAAAGAAACTTCCCCAAATACTGATCTTCACAATTTCATTCTTTTTTTCCTTCTTTTCCTTTTCCTGTATTTATTTTTTTTCCCATTACAAGGCAATGATCTGATTGTATGATGTGCATTCCTTTCATCCTTTGTGAGCGCACAAACTAAATGTGAAACCACCTGAAACAGAATAGCCAATGCAGTAGTCTTATGTCAGATGAAAAAAAAAAAAAAGAAAAAAAAAAAGGATTGAATTAAACAAATTAATCATTTATAAGTATTTCAATAGAATCTTCACTTGGCCTTGAAATGCAGTTCAGCATAATAAAAGCGGTATGATGTCTCAAGGGAATTTAATCTGATTCTTTTTCAACACTGAAACTATTCTGGAAAATTTTAACTGAGGTAGTAGAAGCTTCATTTCAAATCAAACCAGGGAAAGCACTAAAACTCCTTTTCTCCAGTAAAGGAACAATCCAGAAGGAGGATTTCCAAGACATTCAATCCCTATATAAATAGGTACAGGGACATGTATATACATACACACATACACAAAAATTTTTCTCAAGTTACATGTTTGCAATGTAACACTTTTACAAGTGCAGTCACTATGCTAAATGAGCTTTTTCTGAAAAAACTAAACAATTATTTAAATCCTTCATTGGAGGTGAGAACTTTTGAGAATCTGACACTATTATCCAGAATCACATTTTTAAAGTTATTTAGCACCAGGGTCTTCAAAATGATTTAGGGCTTAACTCTTTTTTCAAGGCCAGATATGTTGTGTCAGGTTCAATTAAAGACCATAGGAATATTTAAATACCTACACAGTTTGGTGTTTGAGCTTTATAATAATCAACAAATACCTGATCAATAAGGCTCGATTCAGTTGCCACACAGAAATATCAAATGCTGTTCAAGATGCCATGGGGTATAGCCACCCTGCCTGCCACTCCACAAAAGTGATATAATTGGATATATCTGTCACATGAAGAAATAAGATTTTGACACTTAAATTTCAGTTTCTACAGTCTGGAATAGAATCTCACCCCTTATAGCTTGGTAGAATTCACTGCATTATTAGGTTTTCAGCACAATACCCTCAAAGAAATTGTACTGATCTCTATCAACTATGTCATCTTTGCCAAGATGCCGATATGAATAGACGGTTACCTCAGAGTAGTTCACTAATGCACTGGGATTCATTGCCCTATATAAGACATTAAAACTGTAGACATCTTCATGTGAGCTAGTCACAATAGTGTCAATAAGTACTTTAAGGTACAAGTCATCTTAGCTATAGAAGTGTCTGTATTAAGGCCTGTGTCTTAGAAGTTGTTGTTTTTGTCACTGGACTATATTGATAGGGTGACCAACTCATCTGTAGACATCTAAGATATGTCTGATGGATCTTACCTACAATTTTCTTTTCTTCAATGACTTATATGTATGTCTCAGTCCTAATCTTTTTATGCTCAAAAAGGTAGGTGCCTATGTCAACTGTGGGTCTGAATGTTCAGTTCACCAAAAATTTTGTTTTAACAGGAAATAGAGCCCTAGTTTGAAATTACAGGGACTTAGCTGACTATGCCTTAAAGCATTGACTACTAAAATCTCTGTTATACACAGAACCTGGAAGACAAGCACAAAATAAGGAATCATTGGCTATGTCTAGCTCAGTCGACCAGAGGCAGAATTGATGATGTCTGCAACTGCTAAATAAAAGAGAACTGGGGACCTATCTATCTCTGGTCCTCATGCCAGGTGTCACAAAGTGACTTAAGAAGTTATATTGCTTAGGGACATACCTTTTCAGAACTGACAAGAGAAAATTGGGGAGAAAAGTCAAGCCCTTGACACCTCACCATATACACTGCTTTTTGTTATGTCATTTCACAGCAATGTTGTGAATTTCTGCAGCATTCTCTTTCTCTCTCTCTAAAGGTCTAGCCATTAGCTAGACAAGTGTGGATATAAACTAGTTGATACCTACTTGGCCTCAAGGAGAGAGGTTGGTCTTTGACTCTCTTTTATTAAGTAGTGTAGGCAAAGAGCCATTTGTGTCTTTAATCCATTGCTTTTTAATAGAGACTAGGACATTAGCAAGACAGTGGCTTCTACCAATCTTCTCTGTGAATGAAATGTCTCCAGGGAAAAAGACTGAAAACAATCTTCTACTTTTCTAACAGTTACAGAAGGTTATACTTACAAAATGTAATGTAATTGCACGAAACATGAGATTCTAATTCTTCTTTCTCTTTCACTGATGACTTTACTTGACAACTTTGCTAGCTTCCAGGGAAATTTTCTCAGCAAATTTCACCAGCTTATTTGTGAGGAGAATCAAAAGGCTGAACAGCATAATACTTGAATGAAAATTACAAGAAACAGACTATTCTTTTTTAAGACCTTCTGCTTAAAATTTGAAATTTAGTACTTACACCCTAATTGTGCAGATGTATTTCAAAGTTAATTTCTCATCATTGTGAGTTGTTAACTAGCAATTGTGATATGACAGTTCAAAGTCACTTCTTTAACTTTAATCAAATCTTGCTGATTCTTACTGTCTTTTGTTTTCTGATACAATAGGTATGGTCATATTCATGACCTATATTCTCCACATTAATGACCTCATGGTCATTAAACTTTTTTAATTTATTAATACAACTATAAGAGGTATCGTCTCAGCACTAGCAAAATACAGTGGGCTGTTTCCTGACATTTCTTAGGCCTTCCTTTTTGCTGCACTTGCTTTCTGCTTTTGCTTAAAGCTGCTGTTCCTACCCAAAAATGTAATTTCAGGTATTAAACATCACGCATTTTATTAACTGATATTTTATGACAAGTGCTTAGCTTGGCACATCCTTTAAAACATGAGCAAATGCATTTTGTAGAAAAGGACTGAGTACTTAAGTAGAAGAAGTAGTAGCTACTGTATTAGGTACTGAAATGATTCATTAGCCAATAAAAAAAAGAGCACATTCTTTGTTGTCTTGGGTTCTAAAAAGCCTCCAGTCTGAACACATAGAGAGAGGTGAAAATGTAACTTAGGAGAAATAAAGAATGTGAGGACGGCAAAAATACAGGGTTGGTTTGTTTGTTTGTTTGTTTTCCCAGTATGGGATGAATACATGGAGAAAAAAAAAAAAACACAACACTGGAGGTAAGTAGAAAAAGGGGAATATGTGGAAGAGAAGAAAGATCATATAATAAAGTTGATGTGAAGAGACTGAGAGAAGGGTGAAGCAAAAATACCAAGTCACTACAGCACAAGGAGGCTGTGTCTACAGAAAAAAATGACCTCTCACTGTTGGCCTCTCATGAAACATTGGGACTGACTCAAGGTGTACTGCTATCTCTTGTGTTTTAGATTATACTTGGAGATGTACCAAACTAACAAGTAAAAAGTTTTGAGTCACCTGTATCTTCCACAGGTTACTGATGTGTAGTAGTCCAGAGTTGTTCCCCCTTAAGAGGATCCCCACACCATCCAAAAGTAGATGGTCTTTTGTACTGGTTTTGACTGGGATACAGCTAATTTTCTTCATAGTAGCTAGTATGGGGCCATGTTTTGCATTTGTGCTGGAAACAGTGTTGATAAAGCGGGGACATTTTAGTTCTTGCTGAGCAGTGCTTACACAGAGTCAAGGCCTTTTCTGCTTCTCACACCACCCCACCAGTGAGTAAGCTGGGGGTGCACAAGAAGTTGGGAGGGGACACAGCTGGAACAGTTGACCTCAACTGACCAAAGAGATATTTCACACCATGTGACATCATGCTCAGCATATAAAACTGGGGGAAGAAGAGGAAAGTGGGGGACATTCAGAGTGATAGCGTTTGTCTTCCCAAGTAACCATTATACATGATGGAGCCCTGCTTTCCTGGAGATGGCTGAACACCTGCCTGCCAATGGGAATTAATGAATGAATTCTGTGTTTTTCTTTGGTTGCGTGCACAGCTTTTGCTTTACCTATTAAACCGTCTTTATCTCAACCCATGCGCTTTCTTGCTTTTACCCTTTCGATTCTCTTCCCCATCCCACCAGGGGATAGTAAGCGAGTGGCTGTGTGCTGCTTAGCTGCTGGCTGGGGTTAAACCACGACACCTTTGCAGGGAAGTTGGCTACAAATGAAGTTCAGAAGGGGAGTGTGAACATAAAGGAAGTGGGAAGTTCCTCAGAAGTTATGTGATTAGGGATACTAATTTTTGTAGATACAGTGTTGGGCAAGAGTATTACCTCTCAAGGTGCTTAATTTCTTTCTAATTTCTGAAGTAAATCCTCCCTGGTGTGCAAATAGTTTCTATTGTATTCTACATATGGCCCAAGTATGCTGTCCCCCAGGGCCCACTTTTTCAAAATCACTTGAGAGCTAAAGTCTGAGTTCATCAAGATTTTTTTCTCTTAAAACTTTTGTAAACTCATTTCTAGATGGCCATCTCATGCTCATTGAACAAAGACACTCACAAATTAATTTTTTTAGTACTTACCCATTACCTGATCCAGGTAGAAACTTTCACATTTGGGTTTATGTAAAATGTAACTAGAACAAGTAACATTACTTTCCTTTCGCAGTGTCCAGAACACTCATTTAGGTCCAGAAAGACAAGGTAGAAGTCTTTCCTCTATTTATGTGGTTTTTAAAATGTATTTTCTATAAAGTCCATAAAGAAAATACTCTTAATACTGGACTGTAGAACAGTTCTCATTTTTTTCCTCCAGACCTTTTGTCCGTTCAAAGTAGAACAGTTTTAACTAGAGAAAGAATAAGTTCACATTCTTCTCTAAATACTATCTATTAGGATTTTCTTTTGGAGATATTGCTTAAGTATCTTCAAAAAAAGGAAAAACTGCAATATGAATATCCAATATAATTGCTGAAACATCTATTTACTAGGCTATGAGAGCAGAGGGAGGTATTGCCTCCTCTTTCACCATCTAAAAGAGAATCTGTTTTAAGCACCTAATCTCAGGTTGATATTCAAGGCTGTGAACCCAGTAGGACCCCTAATAGCTTTATAGAGTCTTAGGCTAAACTGCATTTTTGTCAGCATTCCATATTTCTTACATCAGGTGGTTTGTACTTCTTCATGTTATATTTTGTATGTCTCATTTTAAGGTACTCAAACTTTGTAGAGAGCTTGAGTTTGCTGTAGAGAAATCAGCAGTCAGAAAGGTATTGAAAGTTTGGCTCATTGTTCAAATACCAAATCCACTTAACCTCTAATTCTCAGAAACTGGGTGTGCAGAAGGCAGAGTTAAAAGCACCTATCAATAATATGACTAATATAATAATTCATAAAAGTTTCTTCATACATGAAATGAAATATCACGTTTCAGCCTCACTTAATTAATATGTACTGCAAATTCATTTTCATGAGCTTTCTTTTCCATTCATCACTGATTTAGCAATGTGCAAGTGTGTGGTGCCTCTGCAAAATTGCAGGTGTCTGTTTCATTTTGACTAGACAAGGTATAATTAATATGTAAATTCTTTTCTTTTTCTGTGGGAGAGAGGCATGTTGGTATTTTAAAGAGCAATGTGTGAGCTATGGGACAGTGACAGGATAAATGTAAGAAGAGTTCATTTGAGTATGTGCTGAGAAAAGTAAATTACAAGCTTTGCTGTCCCTTACTACAAACAAAATTGTACAAAGGTATGCATCAAGAGGCAGCTTTAGAAATAGCAGAAATTGAGGTGTAAATAGAAACAGAAGATGGGAAGAAAGACACAAATGGTACCCTGTAGGCAGGCACAGTAGCAAAATCATACATGTAAGAGCGGGGAAAAAATCTGAGGAAAAATATCAGATGGGAAACAAAGGAAACAACAATGGAGTTTGTTCTGAACTTCACTTTTCATCTCTTCTTTGCATGAAACGTTGTCTATTCCCTAATCATCTTAGCCTGCACTTCTTCCAATACGATTTCATCATCTTCGAGACAGGTGACCAAAACTGCAAGGAGTTGTCCATGAGAAGTCTTACCATAATCCAGTGTACTTGGGTTACATATCCATCAACCCCTGAGTCATGCAACAGGACCTTGCTTGTCATATCAAAAGTCTTTATTTACCTTCCTGGTTTATATGGTCATATTCACTCCCTCAAATATGAACACAATTTGAAACTGTTTCATTAATCTGCAGATATTTTAACTGTTTATTACTGATTGTACCATATTTTTGAAATAATCTGTACATTATGTTCAGTCTTTTTAATAACTATGTGGGGTATTTTTTACAAAACTACCAAATAAAGCAACCTTGTTTTTCCTTTTCTTCTGTTTTAAACCCAGGAACAGGAACAAAAGGAATTACAGGTCTAACCTAAGATTGCCATTTGTAATACTAGTGGTGACCTCAGAAGAAGAAAAAAATTAATGTGGTACATTTCATACAATTTGTATTAACTTTACAAAGGCAAGTTCTCTCTGGCATAGATAACAAAACAAATAATGCTTGGTCACAGTCATAATGTTTATAGTATTCTGATAGATTCAGACATTAGTAGGAAACATTAACTATTACAAAAGTATTAAAATTTGAGCTACATTCCTGAATCAGAGTTTTGGGGCTTGGGTGATATTGCAATAAGCATTTGAATATTATTTTCTCTGGTACTTTATTTTGTTCTTATTCTTGCTGTCTTAATGATTTGAACACAAAACCACAGTATATACTTCTGAGGGTCATACAGCTGTTAGCTTTTGAGTCAAATCTGCTACATGATTGCTGCACACTTCATTCTTCTATGATATAAGTGCCATTCTCCTGAGATAAGTGAAGTTTCATGTCTCCATTCTGCAAGAAACTCCACTTAGTTGGACTCCTGTGCCCACATAAAGCCAAAGGTCTGATGAAAAGTCTTGGTTAAGGAAATTGCCCGGGAGCTAGGAGGGGGAAATTGAATTGCTCATATGAAAGTATTTGGTTATGAGAGCTTTTCCTCAAGCCACTTGGGCCTGTCAGGGTTAGCTAGCAGAGATATCAAGGTTTTAGGGGTTTTAATGTCATATAAACCCTGTATATGACTGAACCTTTCAAACCTTTTCCTCAGCCGCAATCCTATTTCTAAAGATATGAGTGTTTTTCATAAGCAGAGAATATCTTCTAGTTGTGAGGCTTCACTACTGAGCATACAGCTCAGTATGCATCTGGTTAAAAAACAGCTGCTTCACAGGATTATTGTAGAAATTGTCCAGAAAAAACATCACTTTATTGCAAAGACTGGGAAAAATTTATGAGTGTTTAAGCTTCATTATATAGCCAGAATCACTCTCAAATATCCTTTTAAGAGAACACTCTTAGGACATAGCTGGGCTAAGAACTCATAGCATCATGGATGCACTGAGAACACTTTCTGGTGCATTGGGGAAGAGAGGGTGTTTCGAAACCTGTGGAAAAGCACAAATCTGCCGCTAGATCTTCACTAGATCACATTGCTCTTGAGGGAATCAGGGGATCAGTATTCAGGCTGACCTCTTTGATAAGTAACAAATTCTTGGGGATTCTGGGGGTTCAGAAGTGCTTCTGAATACTTAGCTGCACAAGAATATGCCTTTCTGATTACAGTGATTACTGGAAAACACTTCTTTGATGCCTTGGGTATCATACTTCTACCTGGACTGTGCAGTTTCTAAGGGTTCACACACTGTTACTCTTTGAGTACTTGAAATATGTCCTAGGGAGCTGGAAAACTGTAAAGACTCCCACTGCCCTGTGTACTTATTTGTCAAACCCTTTGGTAAGGAGCACTTAGTTGTTATCAGTTACCCCCCAAAAAAGACTAAAAGAATTGCTTAGTTGGGAATATAAAACCCACTGTCATGTCTATGACTGTAATCAAAAGCAGATGAGTAGGTATGAGTACAGAGAATCAGACAACCATATACGATACTTCCACCATGCATTTTCCTAGCCTTCAAGTATTTGCAACTCAAGAATTCATGGACCCAAAAACTGTTTTCATGTTTTCAGTAAACCTCAGTGGATTTCTTCTGTATGAACTTGTTCAATATCTCTCAAAATAAATAAAAGATTTTGGCATCTTATAACAGGGAATTTTATACTATGACAGCACATTTTGTAAAGAACATAGTAACTATTAACCCAGACCAGGCTGAAGTAAATAAGTAAATAAGGTAAATAAAGGTATTTATACACAAAAAACTACTGTGACATTTTGCCACACATCACAGTAGCAAAATAGGTGAGGAAATGAATGAAAAACACAGTTAATCTACTAGACTAAGATTAAATAGGAAATTCTTCCTCCATCCAACTGATTGTTTGTAACTTTTCCTAAACAAACCTTTTAAAAATATCTTTTTTATATACCCTACACCTCAGAGAAAGCATCATCCTGAGGGAGAAAGTCTCCTCTTCAGAGTCCGTCCAGGTGTCTGCAGGCATTTAATATTTTTCTCCAAAGAAAGTTTACTTCTTACTTTCTTAGAGACAGTCCACCAATTCTGTTTCATTAAAATAGCTACTGACTGACTTCCTCACTCTCTTAGAAAGGTGAAGGTGTCTTTGTTAGAACAAGTGTCATCTCCTAACTTGACTGACCAGATAATCTCAAGTTATAAAACTCTTCCCCTTTGTGTCATGACATAGTGTATATGTTCCATTATGACTTTAATTCTGCCTCTTATTTCTCATTCTCAAAGATAAAACCGCACATTTTATTGATGGCCTTCATCTGACATCAGACACAATGAGTATTTATAATGACTGTATCTTTCTTCAACCTTGCTGTAGCAAAATTTAAAATGCATTTTGGGGGGATTTTAATACCCCCATGTTGCAACATGACACTGAAGAACTATAAATCCTGCCACTTGCATAAAAATTTTCCCAGGTACCATTAGAAAGGGGTTACGGTACACGTTAAGATCACCCTAGTTTCTAGTTTCACAGCTCAGTCTCCAGCTGCTGTACAACACCTTGTTAAACTGGTGTAGTAAGTCATTCACACTGATAGTGAGAACATCAAGGGTTACTTCTGTAGCTTGTGCATCCAAAAATAAATTGATCTGAAATGTAAACCAACATATTCTAAAGCGTAAAAGAACCATATCCTGATGTACTTAGGAAAACAGTTCTCTGTATGTTGTAATTCCATTCCACAAGAAAGGACTACATTTTCAAAAATATTTTGCAATTACAATTGCAGGTAGTTTTTCCAGGTCCTTTTTTTTTTGTTCCCTTTCTTATATATATTTTTAGTATCAGCATTGAGTAACAGAATTTGTAAAATTCTTTCCCAATATTTCCTTTAATAGGCAGACAGCTAAGCTCCTTTCCAAATCTGTCTCCATATTTAGACTTTTCAATGTTGGATGCTATAGTCTTTTTGAGAATCAGGATCCAAATTTTTCATGAAATATCATGCAATATTACTGTTGTCAACCTATTTGGAAAAAATATCTAGCTAGTGGAACTGAAGAACACAGTCTTTGAAGTCTAATACAAATCAGTACAATTTTGATGCTTACTTCAGATAAAACATATTTTGTGGACAACATACTTCAGAACATGAAATTCTTTAATTTCTAGTGTTCAAAAAGATGTTTGTCTCCATATCTGAAAATTATTTTTTTTTTGACAAATTTGGGGAAAATAAATTGTTCTTTTTTCCCTTGATTTTTTTTTCCATTTCCCTGCTTTCCTTCTCTTTTTACTATTATTAACCAAAATTGGAAGAAGAAAAAGAGGAAAGTGAAAGCACAAGATATGGAAATCTTATAAAGGAAGGGAGTTTTAATGAGAAACATTCAACAAACATATTAGTAGAAATTAATTACACCTACCAACAGATTCTTTAAAAATGTCAAAATCTTCCATACATTTTTCTCACTATTAAATGCCTTGCTGGATAGAACTGAAACTAAGCATATACACAGTTTAAATCAGGTTCTGAATGCACGTTGATCTTTATGGGAATAACAGAACTGTTAGAATACAGTGACATGATTTTTTTTCAGATAGTGACAATACTGACATACAAGGTGTGCAGCCCTTTTATGTATGTAAGCTTGTATGACAAAATACATCCCCTCCTCCTCCAAAGACTGATTCTGAGGAAACAGCCCATCCACAATCCTTCTCCATTTATGTTTTCCATCATCATAAGGTTGTGCTTTCGTCTGATGTCTGATATGTGTTGTAGAAGCCAATGAAGTTTAACTGGAACAAAATTAGAATAAAATATGAATAAAAGGCTTCCAGAACATGTATAACTGTTTGTAAAGCGTATCACCTCATCTGTACTGAGAGACAACCCAGCGAAAACTACCAGGAGTTCAAAAAGAAGATTCCTCACTGTCATACTAGACATTGGCCAAGTCCTTAAGAAATTTCTACTGAAATAAAATCCTACCTACTTTCATAAGTAATAAAAACTTGAGTAAGGATTTATCTTGAACAATCATGGTGATATATGATCATGAGTATACACAGAGATTTCTGGAGCATTTTAATGTGATCAGTATCTGAAAATCCCCAAACAGGAGAATTACAAACTAAAATATTATGAAAATGAAAACCATTTTAGCTATTTCAGGTAACATCAACAAGTATACTCAGCAAGGTTCTCAGCAAAAATTATTATTTTAAGTAAGTATAAGAAAAAGTAACTACCACTTGAATAATGCATGGATTCTGGTTATTGTGCAGAATCAGCCGTTCGTTGTCCAGGGTAATTAAAAATGTGGTATAAAATATATAGAAACCAACTGAAGTTACCAGCATGTAGAGCAACCTGATGCTTTTCAAACTCAAAGGAAATATATAAACCACTAAACAGGAAGAATACCAGGTTTTATATCATACATATAATACTTTATTGAGGTATCAAAGAAAGAGATAAAGACCAGAAATGATGATACAGAAATAATGAAACCCTTTTTAATGCAGATAACACAAGTAACTCATATCCTATACAAAACAGATTATGATGTGGTTTAGAAAATTAAAATCAAAATACCTCAAT
The DNA here is from genome assembly GCF_030936135.1 of Gavia stellata. Classification (NCBI taxonomy): domain Eukaryota; kingdom Metazoa; phylum Chordata; class Aves; order Gaviiformes; family Gaviidae; genus Gavia; species Gavia stellata. The sequence continues at coordinate 36,621,479 of NC_082594.1, forward strand.
CACTTTTTTTCCCCACACACACTTTTTTGCACCCATGACAACAGACAGTGGAAAACAACTTTCATAAAATGTTCTCAATTTTCTTATTAAGAAAAATTATTATACAATTATTACACAAATTATTATACAATAATTTCTAAATAATCAAATTTATTGATAAGTCCTTTGATAATTCTCCATTTAATCTAATCTTGTTTAGTTTGAGTTTGATCTACATAGGTTGTAGAATCTCTAGATACCAAATTTAAGGGTAAAAGAGACTCCAAGAGAGAAACTTTGTTATTTACATAAGGTCACTGATTTCAAACACAATCTGTCTCGTTTTACCTATCTTTTTAAAGTACTCTTCCTAACATTTTTCAGAAGACAGTAACTCACTTTCTTCAGGGTACTATTTAGTATATAAAAGTTCTAATATTTTATATATAAATCTGTTCTATTAATATACTAGAATCATTCATTAAAATCACAAAAGTAAAATATGAATAATTTTTTGCTAATGTAGCAGAATACAATACAGAGAATGCTTACAATAGAACTTTAAACTGTATCAGTCATTTGGTGAAAAACAATTGGAATTACTTGGTTATTTTAGTAATTTATGTCTGGAATCAAGTATTTTAAGCCTTTTTCAAATATATTATTTTGCACTTCTGAAAAAGAACTCTTCTTTATTCGTAGCTATATTTGGTGCTAGAAACTAGATTCCTAAGAAAAATAATCTAGTATGAATTCTTGCAGCAGGTGCAGGTGCCCAGGTGTGCCTGGATGGACACGGCCCATTCCAACTTGCTCGAATGGACCCACCACAGAACACAGCTGAGTTCCTCAGCCAAGACGGTGGTGCCTCAGGGAAAATGTATTTATATATATTTAAGAAAGGACAAAATGCTGCATGGCAGTGAGGAGTGAGGAAAAATTGTGAGAGAAGCAGCCCTGTGAACACCACGGTGAGACAAGAAAGAGGGGGAGGATGTGCTTCAAGTGCCGGACCAAAGATTCTCCTGGAGCCTGTGGAGGACCCCATGCAAAGTATCTCTTATCTTGACCCATGAGCTTTCTCATCCTATTTTCTCCCCCTGTCCTGCTGAGGAGGAGGAGTGAGTGAGCAGCTGGGAGGGGGTATGGCTGTTGACAAAGGCTAACTGACCGCAATTCTTGACGCATTGATATAACAAAGGAATACCTGCCATCCCTTATTTTTATTTTACACTTTGCTATCAAGTTTTAATTCATATAGGCATATTTTGATATTTCCTTTTAAGTTATTTACATTCATTTTCAAGTTATGATCCTTCTCCAAACTTAATTCTAAATTGTATGTACAGACAAATCCTTACAGTGTTAGATAAATGTAAATTGGAAACATTTAAACAGTTTTAGAACAGTTCTTGAAGGATCTGATAACCCTTATATTTATAGGAAATGGACAGCACAGCACTAGTTCTAAAGCTCCTTTTTGTGTAACTGTGTATAAAGATATATTCATCTGAACTTAACAGACTGGAATTACTTTATTGCTTTAAAGTTGGTAATAATTGCACAAATTATCCCTGAGCTGAAAGTTAATACACTCACTATACAAACAACAGTATAATTCATACTTTGCTGAACAGCAATGCCCTCAAAGTACATTTGTAACACCATAAAGTACTGAAAGATCTATCTTATATCCAATTCCTATTCTAAAATTGTAGGAAAAAATATTCAGTTGAAACTTGAAGAAGTATAAAGAAAGGGCTACCAGATTGATTGGGGAAATGGAGAAATTTTCATGCAAAAAAAGGAGGTTAAACAAAGTAGGTTGAAGGCTAATATGAACTCTTCAAGGGAACTGCTGTACAAACACTTTAAAGGAAGGGAACAGATGCAATGAAAAACATTTTTTTGTCTTTTTTTTTTTTTTTACTACAGAAGACAATGTCATGATTCAATCTGATCAATCTGAGTATAGGAATCTGCAAAATCATAGCACTCTAACCACCAAAGTAATGAGGTTCTGGAGTAGCTTTCCACTCTAAATAAAATTAAAAATAAATAATAATTAGCATGTTATCTGGATGATATATGAAAAGATTTATTTAAAAGAATATGTTCAAGATAGCAAAGTTTGGACTCGATGGTTCAAAGGTCTCTTTCTTTTCAACTCCTTTCGGGTCTATAATTTTTTTTGAAAATCAGGAGTTGTTCATGTATACACCTGAGAGAAAGGGTTCACAATCTGTCCTTAATTAATTTTTAAACCAGATTATTCCATCCTTAACAAAGGTTGCTCTCCATTCAATCTCAGATAAGTATGCAAATTGTATTACACTTTTCTTTTTTTTTTTTTCTTTAAACCACAATGTCTTAATTTAGCTAAACTTCAAGAAAATAGATTTATTCTCCTGGAATGAAGATGGATAATTAAATCTTCCGTGAAAATTATTAAGTCTTACTGAAAAAAAATCTAGTAAGAAACATTTAATTGTAATTGACTCAAAAAGTGCTGCATTAAGAGAATATAGATCAAAACATTTGGCATGCATAACTGAGATGGGCCAAAACAGAAAAAATCTAGTACTTAGAAAGAGGCAGACAGCCACACTGAATAAGTCATCTCTACTCTTGTGCGTCTTCAAACATATGACAGCAAATATCACTAGGAATGACACTGCAAAATCACCATGCCCCTATAATCCCAGTTTTCACATGAGATGTGGCTTCTATTACCACTTCCCTTAAAACAGGTCTAGAAACAGGAGAAGGAAAAAACATAAAAATTATTATTGTCATTATTTCACTTATAACTCCTATTAAAATGCCCTTCTCTTTCTATGGCATAATAATAATAATATACCGAGTCTCTTTCACTCATTTTTATCCCCTTCTTTGCCTTTGCTGTTGGGCAGTGTCAGGCTACTGCTGCTCTGGGAATTAGCTTACAAAGGCTGCTTTATTGCTCTTCACTGAGAACCTTCCCACAGGGACCTTTAGTGTCACCTCGGTAATGCAACTGGCTGCCTCCAGTCCAGGAGGCCTGGAATCCAAGATTTACTTTTACCTTTGATTGCATTTAATTTTCTCCTGATGTCAGAAAACATTTGCAAAAGCTTGGCTTGAATTCTGATTTTTGTAATGTTGCATGTTCTGACTGTCATCAATTAAGGTTTTGGTGATGGAGAACAGGCAAAGAGAAGGAGTCTCTGAAAAAAAAAAAAAAAAAGATGATGTGTTGTCAAAAAACCACTATGTTTACTTAAATTCAGCATATATTTAGTTAAAGTAATAGTATGCAGACTGGTTCTAAATAAAGCAACAAGTTATAAAGCCCAAGGCAAAAACCATATCAGTTCCCTCATTATTGTACATTGAGAGGGAAGCAGAACTAAGTAAGGGAAGCATAGAGGGATCATTTTTAATTTAATTCTGAGTACAACCTGTATAAATTTTAAACCACTGAATTTAAACAACATTCGTGGGAACCCAGGATTGGACTGAAACCGGGTATTTATTCCATAATACAGATAGGCATGCATATTCTTAGACAAGTTTTTGAATCAGCTGCAGTTAGTCTCTTGATCATGCCAGAAGGTAGATATTGGATTTGATTTTGATTTGGATACTGATATTTACACAAATCTACATTTGAATTAAAGATTGCAAAATATTTCTATTTATTATGCAAGCTATTAATTTGAGACTCACTAATGGAAGATGCTTTACTGTAGACAGAAGGCAGATCAATCTTGGCAAGACTGAGTCAGGAGAGGTAAAAGCTTTGTGACCTTACAGTGTTGTTGGTTTTGGGTTTTTTTCCCCCCTTTGGGTTGTTTGTTTTCTAGATTTGGATTAATCTGATTTCAAATCACTTTTTTATGGGACTACATTGCGTTGCACAGGAAAACCAGTGTCTATACATCTATTATTCACTCCCAGTGGTCCATAAAAGCTAGTAATCATTAAAGAAATACTTCACTGCAACATTGACTTCATCCTGATATTTAGAAGATGTGAGGCAGCACTGCACTTTTGTGCCTGAATAGGAATCAGATTTTTTCTTCCTTCCTCAGTCTGAGGACACCATAATATGGCCGTAACATCAGTACGACTGTGGCAACTGCACAGTCACTTTCCCTCTCCCAGTGTCCTTTGTTTCAGAGGGGCAAATCAGCAAATGTTTTCATAGCTTTTTCAGACCTGCTCCATTCTACTCAACACTAAGATTCAGGGCTTTCCCTACCTTTTACATAACCTTTACCCACTTTTTTTCCAGGTATGCGATACAGAGAATCATGCAATGTCCTGGTTTTCTCTCCATTCTCATCTCAGTGGAAATGACAATTAAGGGGGCAGGGGAATGATATTCATTCTTCCACATGTCCAAGTCAAGGTGGAGCCAAGTTAAGCATCTCTTTACATTCAGAAGAATACCTCCAGAGTAAGCTCTTACTTTTAGTATACCCAAGGGTAGTATTCATCTCACTTAAATTGAAACACCTACTGTATGGAGACTCTGTGTGCTCTTGATATGTAGCCTCCTCTTACAGTTAACGAACAGTAACAGGCACTTCTAGGGTGCATTTCATCTTATTCTAAAGTAGTTGACTACAACAGGACAGATAAACCATACCTTAGAGTAACCTATTTCTCTGTTTCTTCATTTTTGACTGTAAAAAAGTTTAAATTACTATCTCAGATGAGGACTTCTACATCTAAATAATTCCAGTGTCAGGGCAGATGAAACTCACCTTCATTCTTTTGATCATACTTTTCTTCACTGAAGCCAAAAGGAAATTTGTCATAATTTGTCAAATGTATAAATATTATGTCCTTTTATTTTGCTGAGACATAGTTCATATGCCTTTCCATAATGAAACGGTACTTAGGTAGTAATGGGGTTTTGTTAAGCACATAGTTACTGACCATTTTGGTATTTGACAAAACCAATATATTTACCCTTTTTTGTTGTCCTTAATGCAGACACTACAACAACATAGACCTACTTTATAAATCTATTTTAGAATTTTTCATTCCATTTGTGGTAACACCAATCGAACAGTGTTCTGGAATGTCTATTATTCTGTTTTAGTACAGAAAAAAATGCCCATCTTTTATATTTAGCCTGAAAAGTATTGCTATGGAGTTATAGCACAATGTAAAAAAAGGAATAATTTACAGAGGTGTTTTGTTCCTGTGTGGTAAAGTACACGTCACTTCAGCCCCTGATATGTGAAGGTCTAAAAGGTCACTTCTTTCCTTATACATGCAAGTTCCTCATAAAGCTAACATTTCTTCTGAATTCCATTAGCTTTTTTTCAAAGGCCTGTAGGTGTTTTGATGTATTCAACAAAAGATCTATTTAGCAGGCATAGTGGCTGAAAGCATTAGGAGGGAATGAGAACAAAATTACTGAAGATGTGCTTCAATGCATCCCTTTGCTTCAATATATTCAATGCTTAACTGTGTATATGTTGTTTTTGCAATCCACAGAAGTATTAATTAACACCTAATGGATCTTTCATGTTACATGGAAACCTCACATATGCTCGTTGTACAATTTTGTTTGCATAATAATACATGAATTCATTTTGCATTAACCTCAGCAATAACCAAAATGTGATTGCTCATTTCCATTAAGTCAAACCACCTTGTTACTAAAGAAGTCTAATGCTACAGAGTTACTTTATATGATCTATTAATGAGCTATTTATAGTACAAAGGGTGTTCTTTGGAGCAGTTTTCCCAGCCTGTGAAGCTGGGTCAGCCAGATATTAATGTAATGCTTGTGATTTACTTGGCAAACAACATGACTTTTCTGAGCATCATTATCAAGTTACACATTTATGCAAAATTTCAAGATATTTAAACTCATCATTTTTCCCCCGATGGCTTTCGAGATCACATCAAATAAATTTCGTATGCATGAGGAGCACATATTATCTAAGTATTCCATAAAGATCAATACCTGAAACATGCCAATTTAGAGCCATCTCTTCCTCTCAGGCCCTTATAAATCTGCTTATTACAGTGGAGTTCTTTCTAAGTAACTCCTGAGAAGAATCAAAACCTTAATGTACACATTAAAAAGGAATGCACTAGTAATGAATAATCTGCAATCTGTTTAAACTCTGGCTATTAACTTCATTGCAAAATCATGGGCTATACTCACTTATGTGAGGTGTAGACAGGGAAAAAATAATAGCCAATACAGATTTGCAGTGAAAAAGAAGGATTCAGGGCAGTGAAGACAACTCAAAAATGACAAATATGATTTACTTAAAATATAATTCAGTCAAGTTTAAAACAACTTTTATAAATGCAGGTAGCATGTATTAGGAGTCAGTTCTATCTTCTACCAAGTTTCTCTCTGACAACATTTTTGAAACACTATGTATAAATGATAGGACTTCATATATTTAATGGCTAAAAGGACTGGGTAATAAAAAAATAGTTTGATTATTGTAATAACAGACACCATTCCTGTAATAAGTATAACAGGCTCTTATGTGAAATAGAGAATATCCACTGGACTTGGAGCTTATGCCATGTTTCATCACAATCTGCTATAATGACTAATTATCCAGTTTAAAAATCTACAACTAATGTAGTTCATTTTCTTTTAGTTAATTTTTTTCTGCTTCAGCTGCCAGCACTGGTTCTAGTTATGCTTTCTCTGCTACATTAAAAGCCTTCTTGTATCAGGTATCGTCTTCCTCAAATAATATGCTTAGATCATATTTTCATATGCTTTTAAAATAACATGTTTATTTATATCACATTTTTGTTGTTTCCAACACCAGCATTTTAAAAACTTGTCTAGATTATCTTAAAAATTGAACAAGGAAGTTAGAGATCACTGTGGAAACAACAGTGTCAAAAATATCATACAGAACAATAAGGGAAGTAATTTGTCTCTGAAGAAACTGGATTTGAGATTTTAAGTTTTTTGTAGGAAGGATCAGACTTCTCAAAAATCTTTCTTTTTTTTTAAAAGATATTTTTTTTTTTATATTTCTTAGCAAAAGAAGTAAAGGATTTGATTTTCAAATTATTTGATTTGTAAATATTTTCATGGTGTTTAATAAGTGGTATATTTCTCTGTGATTCTTGAGCCCTGTATTATCTGTCTAATTGAATTATGTTTCCTAGAAGTACTGTTAACCATGGCAGAGCTTAAAAAAGGAGATGATTTTAAATGCTTATGGGGAAAATGTGTGGAAACAAAAGTTTGGAAGACAAAGGGGCTTGATTCAGGTGATCACATATAGGTGTTTAAAGCTATTTAAGATTATGACCTTCCTCTGCTACTCCAGGTGGATATTAGTATTCTGTTGATTTTGTGTGGTATCTTCTAATCCCACATGATATCTCAGATTCATTTAAATAGATTAGATACTTATATGTGGGTAACCAAATTGTTCTAGATGGCTGTAGATTAAGAAGATTCCAAATACCTTTGATATATATTGCAGTATTTTGTATTTCATAGAATAGAAATCTTAGAAAGCAAGATGAGACTCTAAATGTGAATTTGACAGCATTCTAATATGAAGAAAAAAATTGCTTAGAGTAGTTATTAATACATTACATCCTCTCAAATTTTGACATTAATCACCGGGAAAGCTATTGTGAATTACTGTGCTTTGAAAGTGAGTCAACAGACTCGTAACAATAAAAATACATCAGAAACTCACCTTTGTACATTGTCGTTTGGTCTTTAGAGTTTATGATAATAGCTTTTAATTATGCTTCAAGATATTTCACATGAAGAGTTAAGCACTAGTAATAAGAAGCCTTGCTTGCTGTGTTTGTTATTAATTCTTGGCTGATTTGAAGAGTGACTTTATGCACATTTGTCAGATTTTAAAAGACATGAATTAATCTTGCCTTCATGAAGAAAATAGGTTGGTTTCTTTGTTTTCAACATGATAATGGAATGATCCATTATACAGAGAATTTCAGAAAACTAAAAGATTCTTCTGAGGAGAAACACATAAAAATCCAATATATAGATACAGGACAGTGGAAAAAACCTCAGATTTTCCCATTCCCTATTATAAGCGTGCATAAAGGGTGGAAAGGTAGGAATTAAGATCTGGATCATTTTAAGTGTTTTGAATGAAAAGCTTCATTGTAATCCATCACTGTTTTCTGTCTTATCAAGTGTAGATCTTGACAGTGGTTTAATGCAAATGTGAATGTTGCTACTGTTCATTTCTGTTCATTCAATTTCTGCTTTTTCAATTATCTGTAAAAATAGAAATGTAACAAATATTTCCACTTAGGTTGGAGGGTAAAAAATTTGTGGTTTTTTTTTCCTTTGGTTCATGCTATACAGAAAGGTGAGGAAGTTACCTAGTCACAGTGTGCAATACATTGCTATTAAAATATGAACATTGAACAGGTTTGTAAAATTTTTATTGTGGCTGCTACAAAGTTTTATTTTAAAAGAGATCTTTTACTCTTACAAATAAACCCCAAAAGACCCATGAACCCAGGGAAAAACATGAAGGTGTTAAAAAGAAAAAGAAAAACTTTGTTCAAAGGGGATGAGAAGTACCAGCTCTAGGTCATGTAAAACGACTGAGAGTTCATGAAATCTTATTAAGCAGAAAAGCCATAAGAAATAAGGCATTTTGTAATCCACCTCCTAGCTTCCCAAGCAGTGAAAGGATTGACTGGGTGAAGCCCAGTGTTTCAAAAGCTGTTGCTTTACTTTTTCTGAAGGCTAATTAGTTTTTACAAAACTAAGTTTATTCTGCTTTTCAGTTCAATTCTCTTGAAAGAATATTGAACACAACATCTAAGAACCCAATTGTCTCTTCAACAAAATATGATGTTTCTCAAGTCCAAGGTTGAAATAGAGTGTAAGTTGAACATTCCCAAATTCAACCTTTTAAAAGTATTTTGCCACACCATATTGATCCTCTTTCTAATTACAATAATTAAAATTCAAAAATCAAACAGATATAGCGAAAAGGCCTTTTGCAGTTTTCCAACAGTCTCAGACAAGGAATTTCTTGAAGAACAGACACTTGAGTAAAGAAAAGGAAAAAACAAAGAACAGGAATACAGTATTTCAGCATGAATATGTATGTACTTGTAGACTAAACAATTGTCTACAATTTCGTTGGAATAGAATTTTAATTTTAAGTTAATTTTAAGTTACTTTTAATTTTAAATTTTTAATTTTAAGTAAGTTCCACAGAGTCATGAATCTATAATGGGAAAAAAGATTCAGGTTTGGTTGGTTGCTTGTCTTTTTTCAAACTTCTAATGGTTTCTACAATGGAAAAAAGATGCATGACGAAAGACAAGAACTATTTTAAAAAAAAGCTTATCTTCCCAAAAAGCCCCAGAAAAAATCCCAAGGAACAGCTATGCACAGTAGATGAAGTTCCAGAGGTGAAGGGGTTATTTACTACTACTTCTAAGAGCATTGTTTGTTTCACAGTAGTGCCACTGTTCATTTTCAAAGCACCTGCAGATATTTGACCTTTATTTTCCAATGACTATTTGAGTTTCAAAAGAAACATTTTGAAAAAAGTCAAAAAGTATCATCAAGAGCACATCTTTCCTCACTGAGAAAAGTGATTTAAGATATGACTAATTAAAAGCATTTATCATCTTTCTGCTCTCTCCTTTTTTTGTCCTTAACTACAATGCAATAATTTTAGTGATTGATGTCTTTGAATTCATGTGTTTAACTTAGTCATATGACTAACAATGACTTAAGTACTTAGTGGATAAAACCACTTCACTAAATGCTAGAATATTAGCATGTGATATATTATGTGCATTCTTTTAACTCTTATAATGTTCATCTAAAGAGATATTAATTTATTTCTTGAAATACATGTTAAATAAGTCCAAATATACTAACCTGTAGAGAATACCTGCAAGCAGTATATGTGACATACTATTTCAGTATCATCATAAGTAAAGGTTTTAAGGATTAAAGGTTTTCAATTATCCATGAAATGGTTAATGCCCAGATAACTCTGTTTGCCTCTATTAGGACCGAATGCTATAGACAACTTACAGAGAACAGCTTTGTCTCCTGGGTAGTTCTTTCCATTTTTTTTTTCTTAACATGAATCACTTTAAAATCATAACACATTTGGTATCCAGGAAAAATCTTAGCTTTCCCTTATTTGGCCATGGTTCAGAAAAAAAATAGGAGTAGAAGCTCTCTCAGTGAATCAGAGATTCTAATCAAAAGTCATTATCAACATGTGAATATAACAGGATGTGGACAATGAAAGAGTTATCTTGGTAGAAGTTACAGAAAAGAAGTTTAAATTTGTAATTTGGTCTAAAAACAAAACAGATGTTTGAACTTGACTGAATCTTTTTCTAGGGGTCACCTTCACCGAGAGGTGGAAGTTAGGTATGTATTTTAACAGGATCTATTTAGAATGTAAACAAATTTGAGAAGCAATTTATATGGATTGGATGCCAGATTTAATTAGTACAATTTGCAGAAGATACGGGGATTCAAATGTGATGCAACAGAACACAAATTAGTACATAGAAGTGAAACCACTTATTTAAAAGGACTGAATGAATAACACAAGAAGTTTCCCAGGGAAAGAGGTGACTGAAGGATGTGTGGTACAATTACCAACTGTCTTTACAAAAACTATGGTCATTCAAATTAACTTATCCAGTTGCAGTTTTAAAACAGATAAAGAGAATTAATCCCTTTCCAATAGGTAGCTCTTCCTGCAGGATATTGAAAATGAAAAAAGTTTTATCCGTTTTCAAAAAGGAACTAGAAAAGTTCATAGAAGAATAATTCAAGGAAGATTATTAATTACATAGAAACCATATTAAGAAGTCCTTGAGACAAAACCTGCTTGACCTTGGAGAACATTCTGAGCATTATCACTATATATTTGCCCTATTCTTACATATGTATAGATGTGGCATTTAGGGATATGGTTTAGTGGTGGACTTGGCAATGTTAGGTTTGTGGTTGGACTCAATGATCTTCGAGGTCTTTTCCAACCTAAATGATTCTATGGCTCTATGATTCTTCCTCAAACATCCACTTTCAGCTGCTGTAAGAAACAGGATATAAAGCTACAGGGACCTGCTGTTGAATGTGGTTTAGTGGTAGTGTTAGCAGCAGCATTAGCAGCAGTGGCAAAGCAAAGTACATCTATTACTTGTTTTCCAGCTCACACTAGATTAATCCAGTCAGTTAGTGCTGGGAAGTTGTAATCAAGGTCTATGTTCAGGGGAGTGTTTTTCTGCAGGCTTCACCCATGATACTGATTAAACCTGAATTCATTCATACTTTCAAAGTGATCATAGAAGATAAACCAAAATAACTAGTATGATTCTATGTCAGAGTTTAATCAATTTATGAGAAAGTTCATAAAGTTCACTACATTCATTGATTCAGGGTGTCCTTTCTAATCATAAGTTCCTGACGTGTTTCCATTTTTGAAAATAGAATTTTAAATTATATCTTTTAATTATATTGATTTTGTTATGTTATAAAGCAAATATATTGAGGAATGCATTAGTGGGAGCTATAGAACTTGTAGTACTCCATAGTATGGTCAATCCTATACTCTCATCATTCAAAGATTAAAGACAGCTCTATTACACAGAAATATTTCTTTTAACATGTATGGATTTACCACCAGGAACTAAAGAGACTTTAACCTTCAAAAAATACAGTGATGACACTCTGAATTCTGTGATGCAGTCTAAACTCTAGAGTGTCCCCTTTTTGGTCTGCCTTTACTTCATAGTATCCCAGTTTCAGGATTTCATCTCATAACAACCACAACCAGTCAATCAGTTGAGATAATTTTTTATCTTGTTAAGAAGTATATGAAATCTTCAATGCAAAACTCCCAACAGAGCCATATAAAGTTCATCCATATAGCACTGAGTGATCGTAGTTCTGCCAAAATTAACATAGTATATTTGTATGTATTATATTAATTATCATTAACTCCATAATTCCAAATGTCTAATTTTGATTGTTTAGTAGACCAGAAAATTATTTAATCAAGTGATTAATGTCTCCTTAACCAAGTTTTATTATTAGGCTAAAGCCTTAATCTGATTTGAATTATTATCAGGGCCTCTGGCAGTTTATTTGTTTGTATAATGACGAGAGTGCCTAAACCACCAAACACTAGGTAATAACCATAGCATAGCTGTACTGTACATCCAAGTATCCCAATAAGCTTTTCAAGGTATTCCCCAAGGTTTGTTTTTGGAGTTGCCAGTTTATTTTTGATCAAGTATTCAGTACTTCAGAAATACATTCCCTCCAGTATTTATGACTGTTAACTCCGTTCTGCTCTCACAGAGATGAACAGATTCCCACGACTACTACTGTATGATGCCAAGTTCTTATTGCTGCCTGCTGAGAAGGTAGACATAACAACCACCTTTCATACAGTTCAACTGCTTCTCTCCACTGAGTTGCCCATGTCCATTTTGCTCATGACTGTGTTCAAGCAAGTTCTCAAGTTACCCTCTATTAGTAACTAGTAATAATACTGATACAATCAAAATAGGAACTTTTCACCTAGCATTTTTTCATAATTGTAGGGAAGTAATTCTGGAAGGGTTATTAATACTGAGAAAGAGGAATCTCTTATGAGAGACAAATGTATCCATATTAATTTTCTTCATGAACTGAACTGGCTTTTCCTATTTTATTCATGCCCAGATATTTATCATGTTGAACCAAATGACAATGGAAGTATTCAAAGAGATATAATGCTAAAAGCTATTAAAAACCCTAACTGAACAAAGGTAGAGGGGTTTTGTTTTGTTTTATTTTGGGTTTTTTTTCACAAAGGAAACAGATTCTCTTCAGTAAAAAAAGTAGCTTTTTCCCCTGGAGATGGAAGCCGACAATACTAAGTCCATCAGCAACTCATTAAAAATATAAAAAATATATAAGTAGTCCAATTAATATAATAACTCATATAATAAATAGTCCAATGCATCCAGAATTGTTATTTATATAAAATTTTAAATATATTTTATATATAATTTTTACATTAATTTCTAGAAATAACTGAAAAATACATTGAGTCTACATATATGCAAAATGAAATACCTTCTGTTTACTATATAAATCAAGAAAGTGACATTTTATATAGTGAAGTTCCTCTAAAAGATAGAAAACTGAACTCGGGGGGGAAAAAGAACTATTAACCTTTTCTTGTTCTTGCTTTTAATGTGTGTGTATGTATACTTACTGCATTTCATTCAGAGGGCATTCATATCGTACACCATTTGGGCATTCCAGTCTCTACCTACCTACTGTTTTCTACCTCTGACACCACAGTAAGAAATTTGCAGTCATTCTCTTGTCCAAGATAGGCCATTTGAAGTTGAAACAAGAGAGTAGTTATAACAGTATGTAATAATAGTAAATGGTTAACAAATCTACCCTTTCCAAAAGCTAGACACCAAACATGAATTCTTCAATTTTACCACATTTCCTGGGGGCTTTTTATCTGACATTTTTCTTGGGGTGGGTGGGGCTTTTTTTTGGTTGGGTTTTTTTTTTCCCAAATGCTATCTCCTGTGTAGTTTTGGAAATAACAGCTCAGGAATATAACTAATAATAACAACGCAATTATTTTGTGAACTTTCTCAAACAGTTTTTAATGCTTTATACAATTTAAAAGAAACTAGAACATTGCAGAATAAGTTCATATTTCAGAGTTTAGTAGTTTCAGTTCAGTATTTTGCTACAGAAAATTATTTTAAGGTGTTCCATCACAAAACTAGAAGTCTGTGAGTTTTGCTTTCACAATGATATTTTTTCCAACAAAAGTTTTATTGAAGATGATAAGTTCTCTTGGGATATGAAATAAATTCATTTAATTAGAAATTAAAGCAGATATTTAACAAACTTCCTTGCATCATCCTCTCTCTCACCCCCTCTCTCTTTCTCTTGCCTCCCTCCCCAAGACTCTGTCCAATATTGGTAAAATATTAAGAATTCCCTGAGCAAGACAAACACATTAAACAATATGGAATCCATATAGAAAATATATTGGTTTTTCTAACAATACATAAATAATTATGTAGGTCATTTTATTCTAGCAAAACTAGTAAAAATATTATTCAATCATTGGAAAAGCAGAGAAAATTTATTTCTGTTTTTCTTTAAATTTTAGAACTTGATAACAAGCACAGAAAATATATAAAGTGACCACGATGAAGCAAAATACTTTATTACTTTTCAAAGTTTGAGTTCACTTGCTTTCTTTTATTATATTCTGATGGATTAATTAATTAATTTTAGTAGCTAGATCTCTAAGGTATAACTTGGAAAAACAAACCTTAAAAATTATTTCTTTTTCAATTATTCCTTTAACTTGGTAAACAAATACATATAATTCGATAATCATATACATACAGAAAATAAAGCAACTTACCAAATTATTTCAGAAATATGGATTTCATGAGAAATAGATCTTTTGTAGAACTGAAACTACTCACAAATCCTGTACAAAATGAGTGAAAAGTCTTGGTAGAAACAAAAGAGAAAGAATATATAATAATCTCAAACTATTTTCTTTTGACATTTTCAACTTAAATACATGAAATATGCAATTCCAGAAATATCAGAGACGTTCGTGCAACATTTCCAAAACTTATTTTTTTAGAATATGTTTTTCCAAATGCTTGTTTCTAATTGATTATTTTTCAAAGAAAGTAACAAGACTTTAAACTGCCCAGTAAAACTATACGAGCAGACCTGAGTGTGTGTGCATATATATGTTCATATTATTCATTCACATCATCTAAAAAATTTGAAAACAAATCTCAAAATATAGTTTTTATATAGTCTACATTTTTCTCCAGTATTTCATTTTGGTCATAAAATTGAAAATGTACATTTTTTGAGTACGTGGAACCTGAAATGAAATTGTAGCATTGCTATGGTCAGCCATGCTGCTAAGAATTTTTTTTTATGTTTCTTATTGAGTACACTCCTTCGATCACATTAGTAGTCTCAAGAAATAAAAAAGTGGTGTTATATTATCATCTAATTCTTAGCAATTAATTACATGCAATATGAATAGATTGCTAAAGTAATTCACAGGGTGTGCAATGCAAAAATACCAAAAAGCGTGTGTGGTTATTGACATATTGTGTGGTTATTGACATAAAATAAATTAATAGTTTAAAAATAACACCATAAAATCTAACTTTTTTCTACTTTATTAATGCTACAATCATATCACAGGACAAGAGGAAATGGCCTCAAGTTGCACCAGGGGAGATTCAGACTCGATATTAGGAAAAATTTCTTTACTGAGAGAGTGGTAACACAATGGAATAGACTGCCCAGGGAGGTGGTGGAGTCACCCTCCCTGGAAGTATTCAAGGAGTGTGTGAACGTGGCATTGTGGGACGTGGCTTGATGGGCATGGTGTGTGGTGTGGTGTTTTGTGGTTTTTTGGGGGTTTTTTTGTTTGTTTGTTTGTTTTTGGTTGGTTTTTTTTTGTAATGGTTGGACTTGATGATCTTACAGGTCTTTTCCAAACTTAGTGATTCTGTGATTCTGTGATTCTGTAATACAATTTTTTCTCTCACCTTACCTGATCACCCAATCACTCAATTTTGTTTCATATATAGCTGATGTAAACATTATATTTGTGTGCATGTGTTGTCTTTACACATATATGTGTATTTACATAAATGACAAAATTTTATCAATGTATTGCACATAGATTTTGTATAATATACATAAAATATGTAATATAAATATGTAGTATTTTATTTTAAATTAAATTTAAACTAGTTCTTCTTCCAAATGTTTAAAATACCCACTATGCACATAAGAGGAATGATTGCATAAGCATCCAATATGTAGTCATATTGTGCAAGTAATTTTGCAAGAGAAAATGCAAACATTTAACAATCTTATCGTATGTTTTCCAAGGTCAACCGAATGAGAATTTTGTTATATGCACATATAAATCATGGAGAATAAGGATAAAAAATGAAAATACAGGAGGATATTTAACACCAAAGGAAAGTTTGATTTTAGCTAAGATTTACTTCCAAATATAGGAAATAGCTTGACTCCATTCCAGAATAGGTGACACGTTTATCTTACCTTGTGCCCTCCTGTTCCCCAGTAGTCTTTGGCTTACCATATTGTGACCTTTATAATAGCTTTATAGAGGATCAATCAGGGCAAGATGGAACTGTAATACAAAGAAGTATTCATTATTTTATATTGGCTTAAACTAATAGGCATGACAAGTAAAACATGGGTGATTGATTTCCTGACCTTTAAAGTGTTTTATATGTAAAGTGCATAAGTTCCAGCCATACAAGATGTTTAATGTTAAAAATGAATTTTAATGTTTAACTATATTAGTTATATGCTGCCAGTGAAACTCACATTTCGTGACAGCAAAATCTACTATTTTATCTCTTTGCAATGACTCTTTTCATGAACTTCTCTCATAGTTTTCCAGTTCTTTAAAGTATGGTATGAATATCCAAAGAATAAGATTTCTTTTAATAGCTATTCATTTTATGTGACTATATGTACTGAATTAGAATCAAGCCAAAATCAAGTTCAGGAATTTTTCAGAGGCTAGTTTTCCAAACAGCTACATAAACTACTAATGTATCTTTGGGACTGAATATAAAAAGACAACACTAGAATTTGTGTGGGAGTGGGAAAAATAGGTGAAAAATGCATGTTTTCCTGTTTCGACAAAAATCAGAACCAGTTTCAGAAATAAATTAATGATCTAACTAACATAAAGAATTCCTTGAATCTTTATGCATTTCTTCACTACAGAAAGTAAGTTTTGAGCATCCACTCAGAACTTGTTTATAGGAGACTTAGCTAAGGTTTTCTAGAGTCCACTGTGGCTTGAATTATGTAAAATGCTGGAGATCAATTTTGAGATGTGAATCAAAGGATCTAATTTTCAATTACAATAAAAAGGTACTGACCTTCTTAAAATCAAATGTATTTATACAGTTTCCTGTCAGATGCTCTCAAGTTCAGGTGCCTCTTCTGTAACTATCTTCTGTTTGAAGATATCAATTCTAAGAATGGCATCAACCTAAAATCACAGTGAATGGAAACAACTGTTAAACCATCTATTTCAAGTCTATATATCGGTGTTCTTTGCATGTATTTCTTTTACTCACTTCTATATCCCATGAATCTTTACTTTCATGATGTTTAGTGCTTTGAAAAATCTATAACTGGCCCAACATGTAGCTACCCTGATTCTGCCTAGAGACCAGAATATGGATCTCATCATCAAGCAAATACCAATTAATTATCCTCATTTGCTCCCTAGGGTCTTTATAGTTAGAGAATTAATTTTTGATTATTTTTTTCCTACTACTTCTGTGAATCTGAATGGAATCACATTGATATATATATTACTTTTTTAATGCATGCATTTCAAAATTTGTCTTTTTTTTTCACTAGCTGGTGTTATCAACTATCTATCCTTTTGATGTTTTCATTAAACCAGAGGAGTCTTTCTTTTGCTGAAAACACAGCAGATCTTAAGAACAGCTTTGGTGGGTCATTTTAACGCATACCTTATCAAACAACACCAAAGTTACATGGCCACAGGTTAGAATGGGTTCTTCTAGCCCTGGTTCTTCTTGCTCCTGAATAATAAGTTTCTTAGCCACTAAGGCAAGCCGTGGATGCAGAATGAGATTGTATTTATCTTTAAAAACAAAAACTGCAGAAGGAAAAAAAAAAAGTGATCAACATAAATATTTGGGAGACTGGATTTAAGTGAATTTCCTGAACTTTCTTACCATTACTTTGTGCCAATATTCTCATTTATAATAAAGATATATTACAATGTCAAGCAAAAAAGGGTAACCATACTGCATAATTATACAAAATAAACATACTTTTAGCATTTCTGATATTTAGTTGTTGACTGATTCTTAAATCATAAATGCTAGAAATTTTGTTAAATTTGTCAGTTAAGCACCCCTTCCTAGGAGTAGTTAACATGTCCCCCTCCTACACAGTGGTGAAAGAATATAAAAATAGGATGTGAAGCCTAAGAATTCCTGTGCTCATCCTGCTGGATGAATAGATGCAGAAAAATAAAGCACTGCAGGAAACAGGGTGAAATTAGCATTATTTCCTTCTTTATGCATCTCCTGCAACTTTCTTCCTCTTTTGCTTTCTCTTTTTTCCTCAGTTTTCCTTATTTGAAGCATGTTCTAGTGAAAACAAACAAACAAAACCAATAACCCCTTTATTGAAGTCTGGCAGGATTTGATCAGAAGAATTATTATTTTAATTATTATTCCTTTAGAAGTGGAGAAGACACAGTGGTTTCTTACTCTGACACTCATTTTCTATTGCCTATTTGGAAAAATGAGACCTCCTGGTATTCCCTGCTACAACTATTAAGTTGTCCTGTCCAAGCTATCTTGTCCTCTCTAAGATCCTGGTCTCATTCAAGAGATTATCACTCTCCTCATAGTAGCCGAACACTACATTTTCAAAGAAGAATGTGTAGTTGATATACTTGTACATTGCCAGGTCTTCTAACAGGGTGCTGAGTTAACGGAGTATCCCTTATCATCGTTAACTGAGTATTATTGCTATCTATAACTTTCACATCCTACAAATAAGAGCAATGACAGTGATTTTATTTCTAGAAGAGTTAATATGAAGATGGTACTTTCGGAAATTAGGTAGTTTGAGATAGTTTTGATTCCAGATTAATACAATATCGGAATGCCCAACTGTAAGCATCTGAACGATGCAATTCTTACAGTTATCCACATTTTTCTTAGCATCTCAGTCTCTCTTAAATTAAATTCTTCAGTCAATTTGCACTTGAGTGTAGGCTACAGCATAAGATTCTTTGATTTTATCTTCTTTAAAGAAATATAATGAAAAGCACTTTAAAAATTACTGTCATTAGATCACACAATGTATGATTGGGCAGGGCAAATCTTTAGTGCCTCTAACAGTAGGTGACAGTAAAAAATGCATAAGAGGACTGATGTGTGAGGAAAAGCTTAAAAAAAACCCGAAACAAAAACAGAAAAAGAGAACAAAAAATTATAAGGGATCATATCTGCTGTTAAAAGGTCTAAGTCTTTAGAAGGACATGAAATCTTGTTCATATTCAAACATCCAAGATTACTGTCATGTAATTGATACTTCTCTACATATGGTGCGGTTTGATCAAAGAAGAAAGAAAATATATTCATGGAAGAATGACAAAGACTTTCAGTGTTTCCTCCACTGTGATTAAGATTCAAAAACCAAGATCAATCTGACAGTGGAGATCATTACAAATATAAGATTCAAATTATACTAATAATGAATCTTTAGTTTTACATTTATATGTATATGTTTATGTATGTGTAACAGGCACTTCCTCTTTGCCCATAGTACAAGATTTTGGGCATAGCAACTCCAAGGAATTATTTTTTATTGTACATTACTTTGTTTTATCTGAAATACTTACAGAAGCAGCCCAGTTTCAAGAAGCTATATGGTAGTACTTATTCACTTTATTAGTCCTGTTCAACACAATGTTTTCTAAAAAATAAGAACTGACTCAGATGTTTGTTTTGCAACCTCATCAGAAGAAACCTAGATCATGCTGCCATGGCCTTTAAAAGAAAGGTTGAATATTTATAATATTTACACATATGTCGTATACTACATGACATGAAGTATGTGGCGCATCTTAACCTTCTTTTCATCCATGTATACTTACATATATGCACATATATATACATGTATATATATAGATGCACATATATATGTGTGTGTAAATACGAATATATACTTACATATCTATGTTTGTATACATGTGTGTGCTTGAGCATGCACCAGCTTGTATGACATACACACATAGTCACACTTATTACATATACCTTTTTATATCCTTCTACAATTCTTATTTTCATCCACTGTCAAAGCCTAGGTGCCAAAAGAATCACACAACATATTTTCTCAAGATTTTTTTCAGCCCAGCTTGTTCAGATTCAAATACCTTATTTAAGAGTCTCAGACTTCACCTTCTTTGTAGTATTAGGTTTTTTAATTGTTCTTCTCCAGATCCTAGCATTGGATTTCTCTCTTTATGAGGTTTATTATGATTTTTACTTGAATACATTTTAGGTCACGTAAACTGAATTTTACAAACCTGGAAAAATTCACTCATTATTGATTACAAATATTACTACCAGGTATTTTTGGAGAATAATAATTTTGAGGAAAAGCTGGAGAATAACCTCAGCCTGTGAATTTTTAAAATAGTTTTCTTAAACATGTCATGCGAGAAATACCTATTCACTATATCTGAAACATAACACAAGTTTTCCGTAACAAGACTGAGAACACCCCCCTGAATTTCAGGGTGAAAGATTAAGATAGAATTTTCAGAAAAAAACTACCACTTATATTTGAAAGACAGTTTACTTCATAACTTTAAAAGTCAGCATGCACCAATTGTGTAGTTTATGGCAACCAAACCATTGTAAATAAATACTGTATTTCTTAAAAGTCTTCCATCTCTCTTTCCCTAAAACATTAACTACAATAAATAATTAAACAAAGTAACTATATCTAAGCAATCACAAAGCTAAAATCAAAGTTCATCTTTGTGCTAACAGTGTTTCAGTTGAGAAAATTTCAGTAAGATGAATTAGTTAGTCATTCAGGAAAGAAATAAGTACAGAATAATGCAGTATTGGAACAGAATGTTCCACCCAAAATCATGTAAACGGGTGACATTGATCTGATTAAAAGGAAAATAGTTTTAGTGGTTGGCTGTGCCTGAGCTAATCATGATAGGCTCCATTCACAGTCAATGGAGAGAAATACACACTTCCAGGTATGATTCATTTCACCCCAAATGAAATGTCTAAAATTGGTCAGATTATCTGTGCCCTAAAAGAGCCTTTTTTCTCCACTAATCAGAAAGGGTACACACAGACACTGGCTTAGCTGTCAGCATCTACAATGTAGATGGTCAAATATAACTAAAGCGTAACTCATCAAATTTCTGTAATACATTTGCACTGTTTTCCGTATATCTAGTCAGATCCTATTTTCAAGAACGTTTTAATGGTAATAACAAGATGGAACAATTTAAATGGAGTTGAAAGGACCTAGATGAACAAATCCTAATGAAGTTCGCAAAGCTGTGACCCTGTCTCCTTAGAAAATCTCAACTTGAGAAGTAAAGAAATCATAGACTAATTTTGAGTATTTGAATCTAATTCTCAGCCCTTGTGAAAAAGTAAACACAATAAGTGATTTAAGCAACTGAATATTATTTTAACACTGATTAAGTCTCTCAGAATCAATAAAATGGCATTATATATTTAAAAATTTGTGCCCAAGACACTATCTTAAGAATATACCATATGCTTAGTTACATAATGTAGCTGCCATTTACAATAAGCAAAGTGGTACTGATTTCAGCAGATACTCTTGTAAACTACATTTAAGAACACTAAGTGTGCCACAGTTTGCTAGAGAATTGAGTTCTTTCATTAACTGGTTGGGGAGGAGGTTTGTTTTTTTTCTTTTTTTGTGTTGTTAACAAAATACTATCTTTCTCAGTGTCTGTGTCTATCTAGAAGTTATCACCATGATGTATGAGTGTACTAGAATAATAAGGAACCATTGATTTATAGCACTGTGTGGATATCAAAAACTTTAAAGTTCATTTCCAAAACTGAGTTTATGCTCAACATGCCTGAAATTTGCAATCTTTGAAACTGGATTTATACAGAAGTTGTCCTTCAAAGATCCAGGGCACAAAGGAAAATTAGACTAGCTGTAGAAAATGTTACATTAATTTAAAGTCTGGCATAACTCCAGGTATTTGAGAATATCATTATATTAGAAAATGCTGGGGGAAAAAAGCTTTTTTTGGTACTAACTAGGTGCTGCTTTGTTCATCTTTAAACTTTACCAAATTTCTTTTAGCCTGGTTATCACAGTGATTACCAGGTAGGCTGGTTTCACTAAACTTATGTTTATAAGTTTACAGGGCCATTAATGACTGCTTAGAAATTCTTGTGGCTTCCAGCTGCTGCTGCTGAAATTTGTGATCTTGCTGAATTCACACTTGCCACATTTGCCTGCCCCTTGTCTTAGATCACTGTAAGTGTCTGTGAATCAAGCTGCATAGGAAAAAAATCTGGTTTACCAAAAAGTTAGCATCTAAAGTCAGGCATCTAGCCTCAGTTTGTCAACAGGAAAAGAATCTAACCGTGCAAGCTGTTAATGGTCAAAATCCTGTTTATGGGCAAGGAGGAATCACCTTATATAGACAATCAATAATTTATTGTTATTATAATTGAAATTTTAACAGTCTAATCCAAGAATAATTATTAGTTCAGATCCAATTGTTACAGAGAAAGAAAGAATAGTTCTATAGAGAAAAAGTTTCAATAAATGCCCACAGATTACAGTTGTCGGGTCTCTAGTGTTAGCCTTGTGGTGGGTTGACCTCGGCTAGATGCCAGGTGTCCACCAAAGCCACTCTATCACTCCCATTTCTCAGCTGGACAGGGGAGAGAAAAATATAACAAAAGGCTCATGGGTCGAGATAACAACAGGGAGATCACTCAGCAATTACTGTCACGGGCAAAACAGACTCAACTTGGGGAAAAAAAAAAAAAAATAATTTATTGCCAAACAAATCAGAGTAGGATAAAAAGAAATAAAACCCAATCTTAAAAACACCTTCCCGCCACTCCTCCCTTCTTCCTGAGCTCAACTTCACTCTCGAATGCTCTACCTCCTCCCCCAGGCAGCGGCACAGGCGTGCAGGGAATGGGGATTGTGGTAAGTTCATCACAGATAGTCTCTGCCACTCATTCCTCCTCAGGGGAAGGACTCCTCACACTCTTCCCCTGCTCTAGCGTGGGGTCCCTCCCACAGGAGACAGTCCCCTGCGAACTTCTCCAAAGTAAGTCCTTCCCACAGGCTACAGTTCTTCACCAACTGCTCCAGCATGGGTCCTTTCCACGCGGTGCAGTCCTTCAGGAGCAGACTGCTCCAGCGTGGGTCCCCCATGGGGTCACAAGTCCTGCCAGCAAACCTGTCCAGCATGGGCTCCCCTCTCCATGGTTCACAGGTCCTGCCAGGAACCTGCTCCATCATGGGCTTCCTACAGGGTCACAGCCTCCTTCGGGCGCATTCACCTGCTCCACCATGGGGTCCTCCACAGGCTGCAGGTGGATATCTGCTCCACCGTTAACCTCCATGGGCTGTGGGGGAATAGCCTGTCTCACCATGGTCTTCACCACAGGCTGCAGTAGAATCTCTGCTCTGGCGCCTGGAGCACCTCCTCCCCCTCCTTCATCACTGTCCTTGGTGTCTGCAGAGTTGTTTCTCTCACAGATTCTCACTCCTCTCTCACAGATGCAGTTGCTGTTGCACAGCAACTTTTTCCCCTTCTTAACTATGTTATCCCAGAGACGTTACCACCATTGCTGATTGGCTCAGCCTTGGCCAGCAGTGGGTCCATCTTGGAGCCGGCTGGCATTGGCTCTGTTGGACATGGGGGAAGATTCTAGCAGCTTCTCACAGAAGCCACCCCTGTAGCCCCCCCCTGCTACCGAAACCTTGCACACAAACGCAATACAACCTATACCCAACCCCTTATCAACCCATAGCTGTGCCCCTCTACACCACATTCTGTGTCCCCACTTCTCAAGGCCTCTGCTGTAGTACCAGACCTCTATTTCTCTATGCTATCATTAGGTTAGCGTCGTAAAATGTTGGTGGCACTGTTTATAAGATATGCAAAAGTAAACCAAATTGTCTGGTCAGTTAGAAAAATTACTGTCACAGATAAACCAGGTGAAACAAAGCTGCAGGCAGGTCTAGAAAAGGTCAGACAGAGCACATCCAACAAGCTTGAGTCCTGAGGCTTTGTACAAAACACGTGCCCTGTTACTAGCAGTGTCAATACCATATTTCAAACTACAGGGTAACATAACTCAGGTTTCTAGTGGTATTTCAGGTACCAAAGAACATCCTGCCTTCCTTCAGCTGTGCGGTTTTAGATGTCCTAAGATGTCTGAAAATGGAGATTTGGAGGCCAGTTAGAATACTGGTGATGTCAGATATGACACAATCTGCATAAGATCCATGTTCTGGAGAGGCAACTGGAGGCCAGGGAGAGTTCCCTAAGGCAGCTAGGATAGCATAAAGTGCTTATGTTAAACCTGTTATATATACAATCAATGAAGAGAGAAAGGTCTTCTGAGATGGCAATTCATCCCAACCAGAGAAAAATTTAATGTGAGGAAGTGACTTATGATAGTCTGCTCTCCTCTGATTATAACGGAAGAATACACAGCTAACTTAGACTTGGAAACCTAAATTTAAGACAGCAAAATTGAAAGCAAAGAAATAACCATTCATGCTGCAATAGCAGCAAACAATTCTTAGTTGTCCTTGATTATGTGTTTGCTCCACCACCATTCCAGCTCTTCAGGGTGAGAGACTTCTCTGTTTCTGAATTCACATGCCCATGCAAAACTGGCAAGACTTGCTAACACAGCACAGTGCTATGCTAATAAGTCTACTGGTCTTCAACCTGTTCCAGAAATAGTCTTTATTTCTTGTTGACTACTGTCTGTATGAGCATACCCTCTCTTTTTAGATCAAAAAAACCTCACTTTATTACATTTTTCTTTTAAACATAAACCAAAAGTGTGAAATGCAGACTTTAACTGTCACACCTCTTAATTAATTTTCCTTTTTCATGCTTCGTGAAACAACTGTTTCAGTCCTAACTCCCTCCTGTTCCTCACTTCAAAGTGCTTCTCTCTTAGAAAATAAAACAAGTTCTTAGACAGGTGGAGTAGTTAAACTGAAGTGTACTATATGAGTTGCAGAGAATGACATTCAAAGAATTTCCTCTATAATCATCCCTAGATGGGTGATCAGGGAGTATACATGGAGGGGAACTGATTAAATAGTGAAAGCTATCCTTCAACTAGTATAGTTAGCTGAACTGAATTAATTATAAGTTACTCTTTTTGAGTTCAGCAAAGGTGCTGGTCTAGAGAACTTGCATCAAAGATCAGCATGCTTTTTGGGCTCTCTGAAGTCCATTTATTGTGTTATAGTTCTGAATTGCTTGCTAACTCTCTTTTAACTATAATGAGGATGAATTCTGGTTGCTCTAAATTAGGTTTTGGGTCGGTTTTTAAATTGTTTTTATGGGACTGTGAATTTCCTTCATCAGGGACACATACAAGCTTAAGAAAAAAGACATCTGATGACTCTAAGACATATTTTGAGTGCCTTGAAGACTCTTACTGCAATAATTAGTTGTATTTGATACAATAAGCCAAGTGGCTAGTTGCTGTCCTGCACTACTTTTTTGTAGCTTTATAACCTGAAGGGAGCCTGAGAGACTTAACGTACGGAAATTTTATCTTAAAGAATTTTTCTTCTCTGAGCAACCAGTATTATATACTGACCTCAGTAACACATCCAGAAAATGGATTAATACTGCCCAATTTATTAAACAGCTCATGGTAATCCTTTGATTTAGTAATCTGATACCTAAAGGAATCACTCCTAGATATGCTGACTCGCTCTTACCCATGTAGCATTGGATCTAGTACACCTAACTCTTGCCTAATTTGGAGTTTATGCATGGAAACTCTTCTATGCCTCTAGTAAAATCTAAACTAGTAGGTAGGCTCCTTCTAGGATTTACTGATACTGGTACTTAATTTCAAAAAGCTTCTCCCGGGTTGTCTTGGAAGTTTCCTGAGAACATAATTTCAGATACTCATATGCCATGTTATGTGGAGAAAGACACAGGAATAATCATTTGCATACTAACCTAGCAGTAGATATTGGCCAGGAAGTCAGAAAAACTGGTTGTACATCTGCTTTAATCTAAAGGAGCTTGAAAACACTTTTTTTATATCCTAAGAAAGTACCACAATCACCTTACCATAGGATATCCTTGGTGGCAACATCCTCTATTCCTCCTTCTGAAAGCAAACCATTGTGAAGCTAAGAATGCAAAAGTTCAGATACAGAACAAATATTTTTATGACAACTGACTGGAAAGGGAGAATGAGATTTTTTTATCTACTCTTTTAAGCTTGGGGGGGGGGTGTTGGTTTTGTTTGTTTGCTTGTTTAATTCAGGAATATTCTAATATTTAACTTATATGAAAATAAAATAGTTAAGTGACACTTAGAGGAAGTAGACAGGGGTCTACTGCCTCTTGAGGCTGAGGTGAGCATGGTACTGGCTTATCCAGAAGTGCACATTTCAGTGAAAATGAGTGCTTAAAACAGGAAGGAAACAGAAAGAGTTAAAATTCAGCATGATAATAGAGGCTTCAAATGTGTAAGGCCTTTATAGTGGAAAGTGGGTGATCTTTCCAAGGCTGATAACTGAATTCTGAAGGCTTTGTAATTCTAAAAGATTTGCCTTACAGAAAGAAGCAATCAGTAATGCCTGTATTATATATGCCATCTAACTGTATCAGGTATTGAGGAAGGCAAGGTCTACAACAGAAAACAAGAGCTAGTCTATCTTAACATAAGTTACTCAGTCACTGGAAAACAATGTTAACGAGGCATGCAGCTTTTCTTTTTTTTTAAATATACTTTGACATTTCTCTATTTTTTTTTTTTTTTTTTTTTAACTGTTACATAACACTTGGAGAAAAGGGGAGTTGAGAACAGACTTATTGGAGAAGGTATTCTGTTCAGGATATTGATGAAAGCCAACTTCGTTTCCTTTTTGAAATTTCCTTTTCTTCATTTCATTTCTTTTCATCTTCCACATCTTTCTCTTTCAATGTGAATTTACATTCCATGTAATACAACACTACTTTCTGTCATATTTCAGAAGATAAAGATATTCCAAAATGTAAAAGTCACAAAATCATACATAAATTTTTTTTGTGAAAAAAAATATATTGTACTTTTGAATTCATTTCTTTAAAGTATACTGCTTTCTGAAGTATACTTCTTTCTGAAGTGCCTCCTTTTTGTGATCTTTCTTTTTTCTAAATTGTCTACTGTAAAAAAGGACACCAGGTTTCCTGGAAAAAAAATAACGTTGAGACTGATGCAAATTATTTTCTTAAATATCACAAAACAGTGAGGTGAGCTTGATTCTGTTGAGAATGAACTTTCCGAAGTAAATCTTTTGCAGTCAATTTTTTTTTTTTTATGTTTTCCAGCTAGTAGGACAAAGCATGATCCATGGTTACCAGAATACCCAATAGAAAAAAAAAGTGTGATGAGTTCATAGAACATATAAATGTTTTACAAAACTGCATTTTGTTGAAAAAATGGACCTTCAGAGATTTTCGTCAGTTAAGACAGGGACAAGACTCAAACACTTTACTAGCAAAAAATATTTTTTACACAAAAACCCATTCTTTAAAATAGTATATGTCCTATTTCAGAAGCAAAGGTTAAACTCACAAAAAAAACCAAGCATCAAGAGGTCAAAATGTTAGAGACAGATGCTTATGTCTTCTGGCGACCTCTGTGGGAGGTAGGGTGAAAGAAAACCTTCTCCTTCAGGAGTTTAACAGCTCTGGAGTTTCTTTCTGGTCATTACTTCAGCACTGAGAGTGAATCTTTGCTCTTACCTTCAAGCTCCTGGCTTTATCATATGTGGAACTTTTCTTCTGCTTACCTCCATTAGACTTTGGCATATTCCTCTGCAAATTCCACTCTGCATAAGGAACTGTTCCAGGGCAAAAGTCATGGTCCTCTTCCTTATGTTGGCATCTACATTTTCCTCCTCACTCAGGATGATTTACAGTGCTCAAAGCTATATTATGACCTCTCTAATGTGGTGCAAGGCAAGTCTTTGTCCCATAATGGAAGAACTAAGTAATTTTGAAAGGGAAAGTATGGGCTGAATTTTTAGATACACAAAGATATTGCTGAGAAGTGGCTTTTATTAGGCAACTATTGTCATGTTAGAATACAAGCACAGCATGTAAGATGAAGGAAAAGAAAACAGAAGAAATGCAACAAAGATAAAGGAAAGGTAATGTGTATCAAAACAATGCTTTTAAACATGCTGTGAACGGAATCTTTCACTAGTGTGTCCCTGTACAAACTTTACTATACATCAAACCTATAATATACTGTGTAGCAGTAGTGATGTGTAGGTAGCACCTGGATGCTTCCATTGATTTTGCGGGCGGGGGGAAATGTGGCTGTGTTTAATGCATTTTACAGATGTAGTGACCTAATTTTTAATGAAGTGTATATTGACTTTTCATCTGCATCAAAACTGTAAATATTACTGAAGATGCAGGATAATGAGTGGAGACTGACTTAAATTATATATAACCAGTTTGAGTTTCTTAATGAAATGGGGAGATTTTCTTTCAGTATGAGAGCACATATATCCTGCCAAAACTGATCTTCAGCTTAACTGTGTCCTGCTGAATGGTAGTGGCATAAGCTCAGAATATGTTAGGGTTAGGAACATAAGAAAGAAATGTGAATTTTCTTTCCTGTATTTTTTCTTTAAATGTTATCGCAGAAGCAAAAAAGAAAACATGATGTTTGTGACATATCTAAATGCCCAGAAAATACTGGCTCTCATAGACATGAATATTTTCTGTTAAATTCTGGGCTAATGAAGAAAAGGAAGCATTGTTGTAAAATGCTGTATTGCACTTGGTGAATTAACAGCTTTCTTAATTCTTCTGCTTCTAATTTTTTTTCTTTATATACTTAGAGACAAAGTTTGGCATGATCCCACAGAACTCATTATGTCTCCATAAGTATGCCCAGGAGTACTATGGCAACAAAAAATAAATTCATTTAATCTAGAAATATGGTTAAAAACTCCAGTCATTTGGGTCTGATTTAAACTAAATAGACTTGTTTGTCAATTTTAATTTTGAGATATGGTACACACAATGCTACAGAGACTTGATTCTCTCTTAGTAGTCACAGGTTTCAACACCTGATGACTTTAGCTTGACTGCCATCAAACATTTGAACTGGATGCATGACTTTCTTTTTTAAACTCTTCATCAGCTAAGGCCGTTATATAAACAAGTGTGTATCACCATCTACTAGCAGAATATGTAATTTCAGTGACTTTAAGAGTCTTCTCCTGAGCTAGCTTTGAAAATTTATATCATATAACTGAATCAGGATTTTTCATATCCAGATAGTGTTAAAAAGCCTGAAAACATTTTTAGAAAATAGGACATGAATTCTGGGCTTAAAACCATAAAATATTCACATTTTAGCCGCTATGATCTACTGCTTCAAATGCAAATGCTAATACTGCTGTAAGCAAGACAGTTGAAGGATGTGAGGCAAGGTTTGTACAGAAAGATAATATCTTTTATTAGACAAAATGTTATGAGTGGAAAAAACAGGCTTTTTCATATACTATTACTTATTCATGCTTGGTGCTTGTCTTTCCAGCATGTAGTTCTCCTCTCAGTCCAGAGAAAGTTTGGTTCTTTTTCCTAAAGGCACTATCCCTTCTCACAAGCTGTGTGTCATGAAATATGTGAAAGATGGTGGAGGAGCGGTCTCTGTTATAGCATGAAAAGTTATAATATGTTGATGGTGTAATATACAGTAATGTTGCAAGATTCAACATACTGCCTTTAGGTTGCAGAAATCAGTAAGATTTCATGTCTAGGCACTTAACTGTAGCATACAATTAGCCTGTGTAGGGTCTACCTCTCTCCCTTCTTTGAAGTACAGAGTTATTGGCAAAGTCCTAGAAGCATCAACCACAACGATTTTCATATACTTCCTGACCATTAAGGAGAGATTGAAAATAACTTAAACATATTATCCAGCTACTAGCTGCATTGTGTAACCCCATGAATTATGAATCAGTGCCAGTGAAACAGACAGCAGCAAGGGCCATTTTTTCATTCTGTACCATTTATGTCTTTATCGTAAACTCAGGTATCCAGCTTTTGATATTCTAGTTGCTCTAAGGTGCCTTTGGAAAGTAAAAAGAACGAAGACGGGACCAGCTAAAAAATCATAGACTTTAACACTATGAAATTTAACTGTCCCTAGTGATAGTCTTAATTTTTCATGCAGCTGAAGGTCTACTTCCCCTGATATTGCTTGCTATTCAGTTACCACACATACACAATTTTATTTTATGCACAATTTTCACTTGATGATTTGGTCTCATTAACTTTTTAAAGTTAATGGGAGCCTTTTTATTCCCTTCAACAGGACCTTCTGCAGATTAGATTGAGCACAGGCACATAAAGGACAAGAAAGTCATCAGGAGTAGTCAGCATGGATTCACTGAGGGGAAGTCACGCTTGACCAACTTGATAAACTTATGTGATGAAATGACTGGCCTGGTAGATGGGGGGAGAGCAGTGGATATTGTTTACCTGTACTTCAGGAAGGCCTTTGACACTGTGTCCTGTAAGATCCTCATAGACAAGTATGTTGATGTATGATCAGTGACATGAAGTCTAGTTGATGTCTGGTAGCTAGGGTCAGTACTGGGTTCAGTCCTGTTTAATATCTTCATCAATAATCTGGATGATGGGGCAGAGTGTACCCCTCAGCAAGTCTGCTGACAACACAAAACTGGCTGATATGCCAGAGGGTTGTGATGCTGTCCAGAGGGACTTCAACAGGCTGGAGAAATCAGTTGACAGGAAGCTCATGGAGTTAACAGGGGGAAGTGCTAAGTCCTGCACCTGGGAAGGAACAACCCCATGCACCAATATATGCTGGGGGCCACCCAGGTGGAAAGCAGTTTGGGAGAAAAGGCCCTGGCAGTCCTGGTGGACACCAGCTTGAACAGGAACCAGCAGTGTGCCCTTGCTGCAAAGAATGCTAATGGTATCCCGGATTGCATTAGACAAAGTACTGCCAGCAGGTTGAGGGAGGTGATCCTTCCCTTCATTCAGCACTGGTGAGGCCACACCTGGAGTCCTGTGTCCAGTTCTGGGATCCTCAGTAAAAGAGAGACACAGACATAGTGGAGAGAGTCCAATGAAGGTCACATGGATGACGAGGAGACAAGAGCAGCTCAAATATGAGGAAAGGTTGAGAGGGCTGGGACAGTTCAGTCTGAAGAAGAGAAGGCTCAGGGGGGATCTCATCAATGCCTATGAGTACCTGAAGGGAGGTTCTAAGGAAGATGGAGCCAGTGACAGGACCAGAGGCAATGGACACAAAGTGAAACACAGGCAGTTTCATCTGAACATCAGGAAACACTTTTTTCCTGTGAAGGCGACTGATCACTGGTACAGGTTGCCGTGAGAGTATGTGGATTCTCCCACCTTGGAGATATCCAGAAGATGTTTAGACATAGTACTGGGCACCTGGCTCTAGGTGGCCCTCCTTGAGCAGGGGGGTTGGACAAGATGACCTCCAGAGGTCCTTTCCAACCTCAGTCATTCTGTGATTCTGTGTCTAAAATCAGGATAAATACAGAATATTGCCATCCACTTTCTGTTAGCACAAAAAAGATTATGTAAATTTACTGTAAATTTTGTTATAAGTAGTACACAATGGATTTAAGGTCTGAATGTAGACATAAAGAAATACAAGTGTCATTTTATTATTAAAATTTCACCCTTGAAATATATCTGTTCATCACCTCATCTCAAAATTCTGTCATCTGTGTTCATTGAAATGGACAGTAATTAAATTCACAGTGTTGTCTGTCTTTCCTTTATGTGTGGAATATTTTTTCTCAAGTAAAGTTCAGGAAAACAAAATACTAGTATCAGTCACATAGTTCCAGAAGAAGACCACAATGATATTGCTAGATTTTAATTAATCCTTATTATTTTAGAGTTTTGCATAAGAAGAAAATAACTGTGTACTGCTATCTGTTCTCATTAGAAGCCTTTCATATGAAATAGATATCATGTTTTCCACTTTTGTATAATATGTAGATTAAATTATTGTGACGCACAACTATACACTGTCCCTGTTAGCTGTCTGCATTTTGATCAGCTGGTCATTTCTTGTTTATACCTCGGTAACCTGTTGGGAAAAAAGAGAATTGGCTAAGTAATTAAAATTCAAAATAGGTCATAGTAGTACAATACATGAATGTAGTACCTGATTTCACATAATGCACTAGGCATTGAAAAATTTCAATACCTCATTTTTGGACACAGATTTTAATGAGAACAGAAACTGGCACAATATAAATCAGTATGACATGATTTTGTGAACATAAGCGGGATAGGAGAGGTGAAATATTAAAATCTCAAGACATTCTCATTAGTCTGAAAACTGAAAAACTATAATTGTCTTGGGTCACTATAATCCAATCTAAGAGGAAAGAACCCTCTCAATTTGTCAAGCACTTTGAATAATACAGTAAAATACTTGTTTGCAGAGAAATGCAGAGAGACTTTTTACGTTACTTAAGTGAGATGATACAAACATTCCATCTTACCAGTTTTCATTTCCAGTGGCCTGACCTGGAATGGGATCTGTGTCCTCGAGCAATGCATCTGGATGCTCTGAGCAATACATAGGGCCAGGTAACTTATTAGTGTTCCTCTGTTAGTAGTAAATAGTTCGTTTATTTGAATCTGCTCTACCAAATAGAAAAAAAAGATGAGGAAATTGTTGCATTATCACTGATAAAGAATAAGAGACATTTAACGCACTTCATTCTTACTGACAGAATTGTTTTCTCTTGTGGTTCTACAAAATAATTTATTCTAAAGTATTTTACTAGAAGGCATTAAAATTCTCTAACTAACATTATATTTTGCTTATGAAAAGCTTATATTTAATTTGGTTATTTATAGTAATATTCATTAATTGGCATTAATTTTTGTATCATTAGGGTTTTGCCAGTGATCTTTCATTCTTTAATACCTTAATGGAATAAAATGCAATGGAAATTGAGATGCATATAATTTCTTATGAGCAATAATTGATGATTTTCAGGCAGAGATTATGTAATGATATCTGAAATTTGTTGTATTCGTGTTGACATTCATGTTGCATTGCTAAAGTGGTAACAGACCCTCACTAACATAACCTAGTGTTTCCAGGTATTATTATTTATCCTTTTCAGTTATTTATTCCTTCAGTTATTTATCCTTTTCAGCTCTTCTCAAGATCTTTTTGTTCTGTGCAGTAAGAGATTCTAATGGATCTCTTTTTCAGTTGCTTAAAATTGTTTGGTATTTCCTAACCCAGATGACTTTATGCTGAGTTTGTTTGTTTGTCTGTTTGTTTTCTGCAAGTGTAAAGTCAGCTAAAATGTATGTGTTCATAGGAAATATATTTTGTCTAGTCCAAATCACCTATTAAAGACATGTATCTCCATCAACAATAGGGAAAGCCTAACACAGTAACACTGCTCAATTTAGGAGCAACATTTAAGTTTTTAGAGGGGATGAAGCCAAAGTCAAAAGGCTCAGAGAGACAATAAAGTTATTATGTTTAGACTAGTTGTTGGGTATTAGCTGAACAATCGGATTTCCTTGTTACTGCAACGAAATAGTGTTAAACTGAATTCTGCCAGTTAGAATTTGAACTGACTAAGAGCAGAAAAATAATTATTATAGTTCAGTCCTGATTTGAGACTGACTGTTAAAGTATTTAAAGCTACAGTGCGGACTGTCTCTGCACTATTTGAGAGGGTAAAGAAACTTTTATTCAAAGTGTGGTTTTCTACTTTATAGGGTGGATTAACAAGTGACAGATGGAAGCTGAAATCTTCTGTGCTCTCACTAATGATCTTCCAACTGGTATTTAGGAGAATGAAGAAAAAGAAAGGGAAAAGTGAGAAGATGAAATAGATGAGGACAGACCTTAATATACCGTTTATATAGTCTTTAAACCTAACATAAAGTAACAACAAAAGAAATATGTGCCAGAATATCCTGTTGTTTAATTTAGTATTTTAAAACTTTTAAATTACTAGGTTAGCCATAAAGTATCACCATATTTTCTTGTCTTTTAAAATGTAGTTTATTTTCTAAGAGTAAAGTAATTGTATAAACCATTATTTGCTAATTAATAATTAATAATATTGTAGGAACAGTCTGAAACAAATTAAAACAACCACTAACAATGAAAATAAAAAATTAACATCAACTTTAATATTCAACTAAATATCATCTTAAAAATTTGTAATTGTGCAAGTAATCCAACTGACATGAGCACAATTATAATAAATATTTGCAAAAGTAGTTCCTAAGTACTTTTTTATAATTCTGCATCTTGAACAAGAAAATCTGCCTTCAAGAAAAAGGACCCTTAAGTGTCACTATAATCCATTTTATTTATCCTTTTCAGGTGTTCTTAAGATCTTCCAGTTCTGTGCAATAATTTTTTTTGTATCAACGTTCCGACCCTTTTTTTTTTCTTTTTTCAGATATAGATATATTTTAAACCTCTATAATCAAGCACAGATATTTCTATACTGTCAAAAGAGAGGTTGTGGGAGTTGATCTTATTTCAAACTATCTTGTTAGGTTTTGAACCTTCAAGATGCTTTACCTGCAATATCGTAATGCATCTCTTCAAGATGAGTAAATCATACTCTTTGTCATCATGTAACACAGAGAGCATACTGGTACCTGCTACACCTCCCACATATTATTTGAGGAGCTTTAACTGAAAAACAGAGTAGTTATCATCATGCCCTAGCTACATAAGAAGGCTAAATGTGGCCCATTAGACTCTTAGTTCAAGTGATTCAAAGTGGCTATAATTGAGTTACTTTAGAGGGGATTATTTTTCAGTTGAGTAGGTGGAAGTCATTCCAAATCAGTTCGTTTAGAAGCTAAGAATTACTTTTCTGAATGGATACAGTTCAGAAAAGTACAGAGTACACCTTACATTATATAAAAATAATATTGACTGAGTTTATGGCCATAAAGTAATCAGAAACTTCCAGCATCATTCTGCTTAACAGATAGTTCATATGCTTGCATATACACATTTTAACTAAAATAAATGGGCAAGCAGTGCTATCACTAGATGCTTCAAATGGTTAGAAAGGTACTTGTCTCAGCTAATCTTTTAAGGCACATAGTACCTGATATATACTTAGAGAACAAGACTAAAAAGAACCTTGCTTACTATTTGTCTATTTCTCTCTGATAACCATAAAGGGAACTTGGGATGTTTACCCTAAATAAATATCTAGGGGTAACCATTAAGGTTTTAGTTGCTCCATCTTTGGCATTTAGTGCTGAGTTAATCCAGAGAACTGTAAAAGGCTGGCTGATGCAAAACAGACCCTTTGGGAGACATAGATGATTCCTTGCTTAGGATTAGCTGAAGGTTAGATATGATACTTAGGGTAAGTCAAATGTCACTAGATGCTGGCCAGCTGACCTGAGCCCCTAGGAGAGGACTTCATCTCGCTTATTGTAGGTCACTACAATGTAGATGCTTAAATTCTCACCATAATAAATGAAAATCCAGTCAATACAGTCAATGGAATCTAGAAAGAAATTGATAACATCCTAAAGTAGACAATCATATTTGGTCAGATGAATCAGTGACCTCACGTGAGACTTGAATCACTCTCTAGACTATATTAAATACATTGACTAGTTTTCCATTACCTATAAAGAAAGTCTAGACACCTTTCTCAGAGGCAGATATCTATACCTAAAATTAGATGTCATGAATCCCAGCCTAAATTTAGGTGAGATAAATCCCATCATCAATAACTGAAAGTAAAATTCCTCTTGATAAATATTCGAAGCTTAGGTATTATCCTTCCTGATTTAGAATATGATTAACAAAAAACCACATTGCTTTTGATGACACACCTTTTTATACTGTTGTTATTGACTACACAAAGTTTCATGAGAGTATTTCTAATTGTGACAGCCATCTCCTGAAAATTCCAGAAATGAAAATGTAAGCTGTTATCAGTCTTTGCATATGACAGTTTGGAAAATGAACTGCGATATTCTGGAATATGAACTAACCTGTAAAGGCATATTTTCACTGAGAAAAGAACAGAAATAAATTAAGTACTAGTATATGTCCTATTCTGCCGACTGTTCTAAAATGATAGTAATGTCTGAGAGATCAATAAGTGCGATGGGAAAAAGCAATAATGTCTTGAAATATCATAACTAGATTTATCAGATGATATCTGTAAAAGCTCTGAGAGTATAATGCTTGCACTGTTTTCACATAGCAGAAGTTGCCGTTACTGACAACTGAACAACTCATAGTTTTCTGCCTATGCGTACACATCTCTCTTTCTATGTTACACTTTATTTTGTTGTAAGAAACATACTTAAAGGCTCAAACTCCTTATCATTCTTTGAGTGGAAGAAAGAAGGAAAGGGAATAACAGCAAAAGAAAAAGGGAGAGAAAGATAGAGAAAGAGTAGAAGAGAGAGAAGGGAGGGAAGAAGGGAGGGAGGGAGTAAGAAAGAGAGGAAGGAAGGGTGGGAGGAAGAGAGGAAGAGGGGAAGGAAGGAAGAGAGGAAGGAAGGAAGGAAGAGAGGAAGGAAGAGAGGAAGAGAGGAAGAGAGGAAGGGAGGAAGAGAGGAAGGGAGGAAGAGAGGAAGGAAGGAAGGAAGAGAGGAAGGAAGGAAGAGAGGAAGGAAGGAAGAGAGGAAGGAAGGAAGGAAGGAAGGAAGGAAGGAAGGAAGGAAGGAAGGAAGGAAGGTGAAAGGAAGGTTGGATACCTCTGTTATAGAGGACATCTTTTAAATAGTTATCAAAATCAAACATAAGACTAGGACAGTCATTATTCCATGCTTAGTAGCCTATGCTTCTGTTTAGTTTCAGGGCATTTAATAAATATATACCTACATATATGCATACATATTCACTGACATAACATATATACAGTAAAGAAACAATTACTGTCTAGATAGTAGTTTGAATTCTGAAACTTACCTCTATTTAATACAAATGGCCTATTGCAAAAGCCAGAAAAATCTGTGGGCATCTTCCAAAGCTCTTGAAAAGAGCAATACAAAAATTTTGTATTGCAAATTAAGTTGGATGCTTCTTGTCACCTCAGAACATGTTGATCAAACTCCTGCTTATCTGTTTGCTTTTAAATGGTTGAATATTGCTTTCCTGTCTTCCAATCTCTAGACATCAAAAATCCAGTTCTTTCAAACTGTCTTCACTCAGCCTGTTTTCTGAACCTAACCATTCCCATTACACTCTCATGGAATTTCAAAGGTATTTCCACACCTTATTTAAATCAGG
The DNA here is from genome assembly GCF_030936135.1 of Gavia stellata. NCBI lineage: Eukaryota > Metazoa > Chordata > Aves > Gaviiformes > Gaviidae > Gavia > Gavia stellata. The sequence continues at coordinate 36,658,664 of NC_082594.1, forward strand.
CCTTGTCTGGAGGCCTCCCCACTGTTAAGGAGTGTGGAAAAGATACATTCAAAATATTTAAAATGAGTTGCAATAAAAATCACTTTGCAGCAAAACATCTGATGAAACACTGGAACAAGCTGCCCAGGGAGGTGGTGGAGTCACCCTTACTGGAGGTGTTCAAGGAACGTGTGGATGTGGCATTGTGGGACATGGTTTAGTGGGCATGGTGGTGTTGGGTTGATGGTTGGACTTGATGATCTTACAGGTCTTTGCCAACCTTAGTGATTCTGTGATTCTGTGATCTAAGACAACAGACTTAATAATCTGGGAATTTGGAAATGCTCTAGCATACCCAAGATGATTGCTGAATTATATGACACCAGATGTTCCACCAGGGTAACAACTGAAGGTCAGAAGAGAATCCCATGTGTTTGTCTTGCGACTAAATCATGTTCTTACTTTGGAAGGGTTAGTTCATTGAGCAACAAAAATTTAGGTGCCTAATAGAGCTAAACTGAACTTCACCTAAACACTTCAATGTTTGGATGTATAAGTACATGTCTGAAATTAAGGAAGATAACCAAGGCAAAGAGAGTGAAAGTGTCAGTGAAGAGGAAAGAGAACTATTTTTCCCTGCTGGACAGAGACATGCAGAGCAGGTGTGATCTCCATCACTCCAAGTAAATCTAGTATTCATCAAATGAAAAAGGAGTTATGCAGTCCCTGAACCAAGAGAATAAATCAGATCTCAGTATCTGGGGAGGAATGTCACAAGGACTTAGATGCCCAAAGTTAGAATACTCAGAATAAACAGATGGCCAATGACTGAATGGTCAAAGACTTCCTTTGGAAAGAAACACAAGCATACAGATGGAAGTTTGACTAGACTGCATTTAATTCACATAAACAGTGAAAACTATTTAAGACTTTGCATACAGAATCACAGAATCACAGAATCATGAAGGTTGGAAAAGACCTGTAAGATCATCAAGTCCAACCATAAAAAAAAAAAAAAAAAAAAAACAAACCCACACACCCACAAAAAAAAAAAAATCAAAACCACCCACAAACCACAAACCACACCACAACCCACACCAAAACCAACCCACCCACACCACACAGCACGATGCCCATCAAGCCACATCCCACAATGCCACATCCACACGCTCCTTGAATACCTCCAGGGAGGGTGACTCTACCACCTCCCTGAGCAGCCTGTTCCAATGTTTCACTACTCTCTCAGTAAAGAACTTTTTCCTAATATCTAGCCTGAACCTCCCCTGGCGCAACTTGAGGCCATTTCCTCTTCTCCTGTCACTAGTCACTTGGGAGAAGAGACCAACACCCACCTCTCCGCAACCCCCTTTCAGGTAGTTGTAGAGAGCGATAAGGTCTCCCCTCAGCCTCCTCTTCTCCAGACTGAACAACCCCAGCTCCCTCAGCCGCTCCTCATAAGACCTGTGCTCCAGACCCCTCACCAGCTTCATCGCCCTTCTCTGGACACGCTCCAGCACCTCAATGTCCTTCTTGTAGTGAGGGGCCCAAAGCTGAACACAGGATTCAAGGTGCAGCCTCACCAGTGCCAAGTACAGGGGCACGATCACCTCCCTGCTCCTGCTGGCCACACTATTTCTGATACAGGCCAGGATGCCGTTGGCCTTCTTGGCCACCTGGGCACACTGCTGGCTCATATTCAGCCAGCTGTCAATCAACACCCCCAGGTCCTTTTCTGCACGGCAGCTTTCCAGCCACTCATCCCCAAGCCTGTAGCGTTGCCTGGGGTTATTGTGGCCAAAGTGTAGAACCCGGCACTTGGCCTTATTGAACCTCATACAATTGGCCTCGGCCCATCGATCCAGCCTGTCTAGATCCCTCTGCAGAGCCTTCCTACCCTCAAGTAGATCAACACTCCCGCCCAACTTGGTGTCATCTGCAAACTTACTGAGGGTGCACTCTATCCCCTCAAAAAAAGCAAATTAGGGAAAATCACTTACAAACTAGTAAAATAAATTATCTAAAAGAAAGGAGGAAAGAAAGCTACAGACTCATGAGAATGGCCCTAAAATGAAAATTTCAACCAACTCAATGGCTTGGCAAGTAACATCTGTTGGGAATTATGGAGTGGAAGTGGAGTATGAAGTGGAGAAAGTGACCTAGTAGCTCCTAAAAGAGACCATACTGAAGGCACAGATACAGTTGTCCTGGCACTTTGTAAAGACAGAAAGAGGTATAGATAAAAGAAACCAATATGGCTACATTTGGAGAACTTTAGTAAGTCAGAACTTGAAAAAGAATAATTTAAAAGTGGAATCTGGACACACTGGTAGAAATGACAGAAACCTTAGATGTAAAATCACCAAGGTAAAGGCATGAAATGAGATACAACTATCAAACAGCATAATTGAAAATATAATGGTTCTATAAATACATTGAGGAAGAGATTGTTAAAATTATAAATTCATTATTACATGGACACTCTACATCTCCTTAACACTCTACATCTTTTTAACCTAAAAGTGGTAATCGTGATAGATAGTAAAATAATTACATTTGCAAAGAATTACAAGGAAAGAACAGCATAGAGTGTGTGCATAAGTCAACAGAGACACAAGGAAGGAAATTCCTGGCAGGAAAACCATTAGAAATTTACTGTATAAGTTGGGAGAAATTTTCCAGGAAGTATTTATGGAATAAGTAGAAGCAATATCTAGTGATTAAAAAATTGTTGAGGAAGGAAGAGGTCCCAGAAGAATAAAGAGCAAACGTAGTACCTATCTGTGAAAAGAGTAAGAGAAAGGACTCATAAAGCTGTAAAACAACAAGCCTAACTCTGATTTCTAGAAAGGTAGTACAAGAAATTATTAAACAAGTAATTGTTACAAGTGTCTATATAGTGATACAGTGATACAAACCCATCTGGTATGGATTTGTGAAGAATAGAATGTGTAAGACTAGATTTCCATCTTTGACAGGGTAACTGGTATAGTGGATAAGGGGAAGAAGTAGATGTGACATATATTAAGTTTATTAAGATTTTAAAATAAATATTCTCGAATGACATTTTTGTAACAAAATTAGAAAATATGTATCAGACAAAATTACAGACATATTATTAAAAAATAGTTGGAAAACAAACTTAGAATATCACTTAGAAGGATTATTTCTGTTCCTCAGTTTCCAAAGTTATTTAGAAGCAATATAAAAGAATTCTTCACTACATACTCAGTTTATTGATACTCATTGTGCCTTAGTCAACTCAGCACAGGTCTGAGTACATGCTGTGAAATGCAAAATGGACATGCTGAAAAATGAATGCAAAATGGACACCTTTAACGATACCTCAGCCACTGTGTCATGGTTGTTTATATTTCCTTTCTTCTTCTTCCTCCTCTTCTCCTTCTTCTGCTTCTTCTTTTTTCCCTAACTTGTAATACCAAAAATCATCTTTTCTTTGAAGTAAAAACCTCAAAATCCCTGCTCATCCCTAAAAAGTGAAAATCACTTTTTTGAGACTTCAATTCTTTACATTTAATTTGAAATAAAATATCTATAGTCTTTAAAAGTAAAATAAATGAGCCATTTCCTACTCAGTGACAACACATGAGGCATCAATTCAGGAAACTGCTCAATTTTTTTCCTCTTTCCCATTTAAAGGATAATCCATTTTTACCAGCAGTATATTGATGTTTTCCTTATACCATGCCAGGTGTATTAGTGACTATTCTCAGGGATGTAGAATTCATGTTCATTCATTTCATGGACTTTTCTACTATTTTTCACAGTTATCTGTATTGTGACAAGAATACCTGTCAGAAATGTTTTGTTCGTTTATTTATCTTAGATCTAGTTCCTGTCCCTTGGTGTTATTTTTTTCTTTTGTTTTGCCTTTTTTCTTTTGCCTGACAGTCATCAAGGTGCTCAGCTCCCCAGCTCCAGCAAGTTCCAGGTGTCTTTAAAAAGTCTGAGAAGGTCAAAACAGAGAGCTGATCTGACTCTAGCCTTGGCCCACCACCTGTTTTGCCTCCCTGGGCACCTAGAAACACCAACTTCTCATGAGTTTTTTGTTTCATTTTAAAAAAGATTTGGGGCAGGAGTGGTGTTGAGATTTTTTTTCCTCTGAATTTCCTTCATAGCAGTAAATTCAGCTACCATAGGAAAATAAAAGGGATTATATGAATTGAAGCATATAAACGATCAGGTTGGGTCAAACTCTAACAGGAGTATATTTATTATTTTTTAACATTAAAAAAAAAAAAAGATATAAGGGATGCAAAAAGGAAAAGTGACATATAAATGATGAGCTAAAAAGCCACAGTCTGGGTTATTTGATTACAAAAAAAGCAGCTGGTACCATCTGAGGTGCTTTTGTGACCTGAGATATCCCTAAGCTTGCTGATATGACAGAGTACCTGCAGGAGAAAAACCAGGCTCTACAGGGCTCCTTAAAAAGATTTAGATGCCCAGACGCAGGCGGTCACACGGAGGCCATAGCTCCCACAAAAACCAAACCCAGAACCCATACTGCTGAGCATTTTGCAGACATCACAGGCCACTGCTGCACTGTCTCTGATATCCGCATGTTCACCTTGAAGTTCAAAAGACCAGTTACTTGAGCCAGTTCAACTTGCAATACATTTAAGGGAAAAGTCCACGTCTGAATTTTCTCTCCTTTCTTCCTGCCCCTTCTTTCCTCTCAACGGTAAATAAGGAAGGAAACAATACATACAATGGGTTAAAAATGAGGGATTTTGAGGTTGAGTGTGAGCACTAGCCCAGTGCACCACGAAGATAAATGCAAAAGAGATGTTAGAGGGCAAAAATATTCTTTTTTTTTCCATTAAACTTCACATTGGAAAATCAACAAAGAAAAACTATCCATCTGATTACCCATTTGGATTTCGTAAGTAAAACTGGGGACAGCTCAGAGTCACCTACTCAACTCTTTCCCCAGCCTTCAAAAGCTGTTAACAGAAAACCTACTTTGCTGTTACTGTATCTGTTTTTGAGGGAACAGGAATAAAATTAAATTCTTTTTCAGCTCTGCTGTCTCCTGGTTGCAATAAGTGATTTAAATTGGCTTCCTGCTATGGGAAACCTAAACAGAAGTTAATGTGGCTTATACATTTGTGCTTCTTTAACTTTAACCTGAATGGGTGTGTATAACACTCAGCAGGAATATGTCTTGTTTTTACCAGCAGGCAAAGGCTGTTTATAAAATGACATTTTCAAGTCTGATTAGATATTAAGGTTTCTAGAAGTAAGAAAAAACAGTTAAGAGTAAACTGCAGGTAATATTAATGTGGTTATTTAAGAAGTACATTTTTTGACAGAATGTTACTGTTCCTGCTCACAGCAGGCTGACAGACTACATGTAGAGAGAATAATAAAGTTTTTTGTCTATGTTTATGTCCAGTATATAAGACAGCTAGACTGAATAGAAAGAGAAAATGATGTGCCAGTAATCCTCAAGAGAAATGCCAGTACAGATATAAGCTGTCAGGAAATTGCCCCTTTTGCAATAGAGGACTTAGGCTTACTCTTCTAATAATGTACTCTATGTAGTACTTGTTCAGGAATCATGGCTATTCTAGCTATTGCATTTCATAATTCCTAATTCTCTCTTGCTCTCCTTCAGCCATATATTTTCATACTTTAATTTCTATTTCTGTTACAAACCTAAAAGTCTCCTATTGTTTAAGACTACAGTTTCTGAGCAGGATAAGTAGCATGCTGAATAAACAGAGATTCAAAAAGGAGTAACATGGCAAGCATAACCTTTAGGCATCATTTCCTCTCTCTTTACAATGGTGCATGCTGGAAGCAACCTAGCCTTTGTTTCAAGTCCTGAACAATGTTGAAATTCGTGACTTTGGATCTCTAGTTTAGAATTTATCAATTACTGAGCCATATACCTGTAAATATCTCTCATGTCTGTCTGTCTGTCTATCTATCTACCTACCTACCTACCTATCTATCTATTTATCCATCTATCTAGAAATATATTTGTTATATGTATACAGACACACAAGCATACATAATTTGTGTTTCTATATATTATGTGTATGTATGTATGTATGTGTATACAGAGACATTAAAATGTTTGACTCACAAATAATGGTATATGATATGTTGTGTGTTTGTTTCCTGGCATATGTTCATTTCCAGATTGGTGCTTTCTAGCTAAGCAGGAAAAGAGGCATGATTTTCTAGGACACTCACTGGAGATATTTTTGTTTTCTTACATTCATTTACTTTGAGCTTGTTCAAAGCTGAGATGTTTACAAATGTATGTCTTGTTCTAGCAAGGCATAATATCAGTGCTGGTCCTCATTGCAGTTTCATCTAATAATGAACTACAGCTCTCTCCTGCCTGCCATGCTCTTGAATGTAGCTGTGTAACAAAGTAATTATTTATTATTATCTCAAATTAACATGTATTTATGATATGCATATATTTTATTACAGCTGGTCTTTTGTCTTATTTAACTGCAATGCAGATACATAGCTAGTAGACTGGAATTCATTTTTCCCAATATCATGATACCTTGGTTTGGGTTCTGGGACCTTCTCATGGGGAATTTATCTGAATTTACTTCTATAATCTAATACTGCATTACAATATGTGAGTGAAATATTTATAACCCCTCCATGAACTTAGCTCATATTTATGAAATAAATAATTTCCCTCTTGTCCATAAAATTTCCCAGTGCTGTAAGTCCTGTAATAGAAAACCATAGTGTTTATTTTCAGTAATGGCAATATAGGAGGCAATAGGATTAAAAATGCTAAGGTCTAAGTTAAGCTTAATGAGTTTAGAACTTTAATAATGAAGCCAGGTATCTAAATTAAAAGTAGAAATGAATAGTAAAGTAGTGAACCAATGACTGTACAAGTAAGAGCTGGTCAGATGTCTGAAGACACCATATTATCCAGGTGTAAATCCCACCGTCATGCTAGAGTGTCTGCCTCAGAGAAGCCAAGCATGCTGGTGTGCTGCTAAATGCTTAGTTTTGCATGAGTTACTGCAATTGCATGTAGAATTGAATGCCATTTTATAAACCTCTTGAGCACTTTTTTAAATATGCAGAGGATGTAGCCAGAATTAACTCACGGGGTTTAACCAGAAGAGGTAGTCTGTAATTTTAACTGGTTTATGTTCTGGCAGGACTGGGGTGTGTGTAATCTTTTTACAGCCTATTTTTCCCTGCAGATTGCTGGTAACATTACACTAGCATCTTTGAATACTTTTTAGTGATACAGTGCTATGTTAAATTGCATTGTGTCACAGCGGTTTACATTATCCTGCTAACAGCTGGTACAATGTGAAACCAGGAGGACTACTTTTACACATTTTCATCAAATTAAAAATGTTCAGTCGAGGAGCTCAGTAAAACTTGTAATAATAAGAAATATAACATAATGATATGTTTCTAGTGTAAAAAATATTTTTGAAAAATAATTGTTTCCTAAATGTATTTGACACCGTATAATTACAAATTTAATCTCACAGGTCTTACATTGCTGCTGTAATAAAGTTACTCATTTTCAGAGCCATTAAGCTAACCACCTTCCTGCTATAATGAGAAAGTCAGAGTGACCTTATATCAGACAATAGGTGAAGTACATTGATTTATCATTTTCTACTTTAAGACATATCCTATAGTGTTTCCTCAAGTTGTATAGATCAACTAAGTTTTACTGACAGAAGCAGCATCCAACTGCTGATCTGGACAATGGGAAATATGTCATCACATGATATTTGTGACAAAATATTTCAGAAATACAGATATACTTGACAGTGTTGGATGCTTTTTTTATGTCTAGGGATACCTTTCTCCTGCCTAGAACAAAGTATCTAATTCATACTGTAAGGGTATATGGAATGTGTGAGCATTGGCTTCATCCAGGTTATCTGATAAAAGACATTTTCCATTCAAAAGGGGGTAATAAGTAAAGGGGAAGTGATAAACAACACAGAGACAGAAAACCAGTAGACAAGGGCTAACAGAGGCAAAAACCCCAGAAGCTTCCCATCACTAACTGATGAGCCATTAAGAAACTGAGGCACAGCTTTGGAGAGGGCCAGCCTGGCCTTGGTAACTGATACAAAAGGGGGAAACAGGACGAATATGAGGAACTGGGATATCCCAGGAAGAGGCTATGGGACTATGCAAAATTTATTAAGGAAGCTTTAGGGGAAGGAGATCGAGGAAGAACAAATAGGAGGAGTAGACAGAAAGGGCTATAAAAGGGGCAGGTCACAGCCCATGTGCTGTGTGCCAGATGCTGGGGGCGAGTGTCTGTACCCGCCCCAAACTGGGCATGCATGGGGTGTGCATGTGTATTCACTGGCAAACTTCAAGCTGAACCAGCTGGGGAGCAGGAGGCCCTGGGTCGAGGCATGAGTAGGTGGGTACTGATACTGATCAGAGGGACCATGCTGGTATTTAGGGGGACCTGCAAGTGTGCGGTGCCTGTGGGACAAATGTGTGAGTGCTGCATACTTGCAGTGAGCACCCACCTGGACCAGCCAGCAAGTCGGGGACCCATGGGGCAGGTAAGAAGGACCAGGATGTAGGCAGGGGTGCTGGATGGGCAGAGGGGCTGTGCTGGTGCTCGGGGGATCCATGAATGTGCACGTGTTTGTGAACCTGGAGAGTGTGGTGCGTGTGCTGCACCAGTGGCCTTCTGCCTCTGCCAGCCCAAAAGAAGGAGGGCACATGGCTGTCTGTGACTGTGTCTGGTGTGAGTCCTAAAGGTGGGTACTGCTGGAAGTAATGCTTTGTCTGTGGGTGTCTGCGTGACCGGCCCTGTCCAAGTCCTCTCTCTGCGTGTGGGATACACAATAAGCCTCACTGCTGATTGAACCTGCAATCAGAAAAGTAGCTGCTGCGTCCATTGGCCTTGGATGGAGACCCCAAGGTCTCAGGGCTCGGCACAGTGGCTGGGCAGGAGGAATCCCCAGGCCCCGGAGCCTGGTGCTTCTAACATCCATTAATATGTACAAACTGAAGTGACAAAATTTATATCTATTATTACCTTATACTAGATTGCTACATACTGTGTGTCAATGCCATGTTTTGTTGCATCTGTTACATATTCTCTGATTGCACTCAGAAGTCACAGGATGGGAAAGTCATGATAGGTATTGAAAAGTTCAGAAAACATTCTACATATGCAGAACTAGAGTATAAGTTTCATAAAAATCACATTAAATCATAGATTACAAACCAGAAGATTCTTTAATCAACTTGTACTTAATGGAGAATTCCATTGGAACTAATCAGGGGATTTTCATTATGCAATAATTTGATGTGGAAAAGCAGCTCTATCTGCCTTTTAGAAAGCTAGGAGAGATGATAAATCATGACTTTCACCTCCTTTCTAAGCTACTGTTAACATTTTCAGCTTTAATATTCCTTTTCTGTTATTTTATGCTCATCTGAAATGTACTTTTACCATTCCACAGCCTAAAACAGATACAGAGCTTTTTAGTCTCTTTGGTTAACTAGAATCAATTAATTTTGTATAGAGCAAATCTGTACTAATGGGAGTCATCTCCACAACCCTTTTTATTTCTCTGTGAGGCTTTATTAAGTACAAATCACATTCACTACCAGTGTATTTTTCAGCTACTTATTGCTACAAGGCTAAAAATTTTGCAAATAAATTTGGCTACTTTACTACAATAGGCTAATCAAGTTACATGAGGTTCAATCTAAGTCAGCTAAAATAAATAAGTTCTTTCTTTCTGATCTGTGTGAGCAATTGATACAGACACTTTCATATTGATAATAATTGATACCTTGCTCTTCCAAAAGTCAAATTATTTAACATGTGATAAGCAAAGTTCTGACCTGAAAATGCTAATTCTAAATACACAGTGACATTATGTGCAAATAAACTTGAAAAACCCTGAAATTACCTTCGCCTGTTTCACAGGTAAATCACATATATTGTTTGTGATGAAAAGAGCATTTCACCTTCTGAGGTGACAAACATTTGCCAGACATTGGTGTTGAATAATCATTCACACCGCCATGGGAAGCAGAACCAAGGGCTAGCCCTGGTTTGTACAAGAAAGCCAGTGTCCTGCTGCACCTGCACTGGTTATCATGAAGTGCGTTCCTCCCAAGAGGAACTCTCTTGATACATATTCATGCTACTAAAATGCTGTTTTCAAAGTGCATGTTTCTCTACCAACACAGCACTTTCATCCTTCACTTTCCTAACTTCCTACCCAGCTCCTTACATAAGTCCAGATAAACTTCATCTAATGTCATTGATTTTATGCTACTAGCACATCCACAAAGGGACTTATATGAATAACTTTAAAATTAATATCATAACTAGTGAATTAATTTTTCATTCTTGATTTGTTACTTGAAAAGCTGTCTATACTTACCCTGGAAGATGCAGAGTTGTATTTTGTGGTGCCTGTATGATTGATTTTACCTGAATCTAAAATAATCTTTTTTTCCTTTGTTGTGTGGAGTGTTTCACCTTTTAGGGAAAAATTAAGCAATGAATCTAAGTGAAGCATTGTAATTCCCTTTATCGTCAGTGGAGGGAGACAGGCACCCAGAGAGGGCAATTAATCCCACCCAGATACATATCTCTCTTTGAGAAATAATCCACTTGGAATTACATCATATTTACTATGTTGCAGTCAGTTACACAGGTTCTGCTCATGGCACCAGTGTTTACCTCATTGCAAATGAGGCATGGCAAAAAGTATAGGGTGATGTAGCCACCTGCAAAAGAGAAACTGGCTACCTCAGATTGCTCTGCTGGTGTATGCTGTCCCCCTTGCGGTAGCATCAAATCCCTTACAACATGCCAGAATTATACATTACTCTCACATAGTTCGTTAGGCACAGAAGTGTGTAAAATAAGCCAAAAGATTCAACCCTGAAAAGCTGTGGATTTTACCAACTGTGTGAGCTGTGAAGAAGAAAATAAAGGAAACGGGGGTGTCGTTTAGAATTTCTTTTTTTTGTACCAACTCTGAAAATTAATAGAGTCATGTTATAATTCTCTTGGATGTGGGTAACTACAATAACTGTTGTGAATGGTGACTGCTCATTTTGGTGTTCAAATCAGTATCTGTCTGAAAAGATTTCATCGTATTGTAAATAATTTTCTCAAGCAGTGCATATCATTAATTTCCTTTGGAAGCGAATCAGCCAACATGTTATTCAGGACACACCTGGAGGGCAATTTGCTTGACTCAAGTTTTGTGAAACAAAAATGACACAATGTTAATTTGCTTTTAAACTGCTTGCCATGTCTAAGAATTAAACAAGCAATTGGATGAGACCAAACTGAATTCATTGAGATATCAGCCATGCAGTCCACTTATTTTGCCTGATTGTGATAGAAAAGCCTTTTATATGAGCAGTTAGCATGTTCACATTTTCCACACTTGGCCTTTTCAGAAATCCCAGTGACAAATTCTTTGTTCATTTGTATTCCACTCTGCATTTGAAGAAAATATGCCCATGGAGTTTAAATGTTTCAGGTTTTTTTGTCTCTGTATTATTACTGGTTTTATTACTTTACATCATGGCTTAATCTGTATGTGGCATTGGGGGAATACGTAGCTCTATGGAGAGAAATATTTATAAATAAAGTCTATAAGAACACTCAAGCTCAGGATCCAATTAATTTATTTGTTTACAAACATTTATATTCCAATATTAACATGTTATTTATTACTATTAATTGATCAATTAATACATGACAGCTATTTTCATAAATAGGACTTCAGTCTCTGTTGTCAGTACTGCTAGCAACAACTGTAATCATAATATTTATTCTACATTTCAGTTAAGCTTAACTCAATTGATTTGGTGATTGGAAAAGCCTCTGGAATGGCTTATCTTTCTCCAGTCTTTCATCATAGAGGATTTCAGTGCAAAAGTTAGTAGTGTAAATTTAATTAGGATGCACCCATACCAGATTATCTTTCAAAACCCACTTTCTTAATGCTAAGGGATAAGTGGCTACCACCTCCAGCATCTCCAGGCCAAGGACTCCTCCTGCCCATCCTGGTGCCAGAGACCCAGGATCTCTGGTCAGGCTGAGGGATGTGGCTGCTGCAGTAGTGAGGCTGACACAGACACACACAGAGGACACTGACATGGCCAGTCACATAGGTGGCCACAGCAAGGTGCTGCCTCCAACAGCACCCACATTCAGGACTCAAACCAGACACAGGCACAGACAGCCATGTCCCCCTTCCTCTTTGCCTGGCAGAGGCAGCACACACACCATACTCTCCAGGTTCACAAGCACACGCACATCATGGATCCCTCGAGCATGGGCATAGCCACTCTACCCACCTGACACCCCTGTTGACACACAAAACATCAATGGAACAGAAAGACATCAGTACAAACCACAACAGAGAAAATGTTTCTGCTAAATTCACTCTATTACATCACCTAATGATCTAACACATGGACCTACTATATACTTCTGGATGACAGACATTTGTTGAACAAGCTGGATGATTGAGGTGGTGGAGGAAGAGTCCTGTACCTACAAGTTATATAGGAGGCAGGAACGGCCCTGGATGTGTTCATCAATCTGGTGGAGAGGGCAGATACTAATCTGATACTAATTGTCCAGGGACAAACCAGGATCTTTCTCATGTCTCTATTAAGATTAAATATAGCCACTTGTTACAACAGCTGCCCTCTAATACATCAGGATCTTGGCAGGAGGCAGGATGGAGTAAGTTCATTTGCAGATTAGACAATAGCAATTGAGTTATAAGGTATTTCCTGGGGCTCATTGATCACAGGGAAGGAAATAAATGCAGCTAGTCATGATTCCCAGGAAACTGTTATGATGATTTTACTCTTTTCTATACATTTCTAAATGCTTCATGACAAGGTCAGACAACACATACATGCATATCAGGATCATAAGCATCTTAGAAATGCTTATGGTGGAGACCCTGAAGGTTGTTATTACTATTATAAGGTGAGAGTGAAAAGATAATCTCTAAGGTACATATGTACCTTTGCGATGGCTGTTACTATTTCATTGGTATGTATAAGGCCTTTCTGGAAAATTGATGTACCATTTACTAAGCAACCAGTTTCTGTGAACTATCTCTCTACATTCCATTCAGCATGTAATTAATATTTAAACATCTTTTTTCTTCTCTTTATTTTTGTATTGTTTCTGAATGACAAATATTTTTACAGCTTGAATAAACATTAGCCAGATTCCTTAAATTAATGTTTGTGTATATTTTCTGTTTAGTTTACGTACTGAATGTCTGACTATATCTGTTTCTACCCTTAGGTGCATGCCAAGTACCACATATGATTTTTCCTGCTTGCAGAAACATGATTTATTCATTGACTGAGGCATAACCCAAAATTATAAGTAGTAGTAGGTAAGAACTGAAAGATCATTTCATGATTCTGGGATTCTGAAGACAAAAAAAAAAAATTCTTACAGTCTTAGTAAGTTCTTGATCCAAAACCGTTGAATGTAATAGAAAATCTTCACTGCTGTTAATAGGAAGGACAGCAATGCTTTACAGGGAGAACTGTACAAAGCAAAGGCAATGTGTTCTACCAAAAAAAAAAAAAAAAAAAAAAAAAAAGAAAAATTAATTGAATCTCTTTCCCATTTAAAACTTAGAGGTATTGTAATTCTTTGAAAACTAAATTGAGTATGTGGTTTTGTATACCTATTTTTATATTGGAGCTTGTGGTGGGTTGATTCCTTTTAAATTTAACTTATTCTGTATTACATTTATCTGAAACACCCTTGGGAAATACACTGTTCATAAATAGGCTACAGTAGAGATCATATTTAGGCATATCTGAGCATAACATTAAAAATGTATTTGTTCACCATGTCTCTGGGAGATTGGGTTGCGATCACCATACTTAACAGCCATTGACAGAACTGGTTTCTATTAATTTTCTTTTCAAATCTATTAATCTTAAACACTGCAATACTCTGGCAATGGGGTCCATAATTTATTTATACAATGTTTCAAATCTTTTGAATATTCCTATGACTGGATATTATCTAGTTCTTGTTTTTATGACAAATACTGAATAATCATCCCTTATTCATCATCTGTACCATGCCAATCATGATTTTGTAGGTCTTTCTCATAGCTCCCCTAAGTCATACCTTTTTCAAACTCAAGAGTTCCTAGGCTGCTTAATCTTTCTTCATACAGAGACCAATATACAAAAATGGGGAGACAGAGAACAGGATGGATATCATTCATGCTTTAAAAGAAGAATGTAATTAGAACTGACATAAAGCTGGTCTCAATGGGAGGAAAGACCTTATTGCAAAGAACCATACAGAAATCACAACATTCATGGATTCTGGAAGACTGCTCATTAGATTTAATTTTTCTGAGACTTTTGTAATCCAGCTAAGTATATTTGTGTGGGGATGATCAGAAACAAATGCAGTATTCAAGATTTGAATTTATACTGTAGTACAATGAAGTTTTCAAGTTGTTCCAAAACCCTTTGCTAATAATTCTGGGTTTTTTTTTTTGCTTTGTTTTCTCTGATAAGCACAAAGTAGACAATTTTGGAGGATGATCTGTGGATTATACACATCATTTCACATCTACGTGGACTCCAATATCACTTTCCTGAAGGGCTAGCAGCTAATTTAAAGTAGGTTACTCAATAAGAATACATCTACATTGTGCAAAACAAGATATGAGGATCCTCAGGTTAATGGAAATCCAACACAAGAAATACCAGAGCTGTGATACCATAGAGACTGTTTGCCCAGTGTTAGATTCAGTACATTTGTGAACCCTACCTGTGGTCACAGAAGTAATACTTGAGCAGGTCAACTGGAGCATGGCCTACAGCCAGCCTTATAGCTTGACGTCCAATGTAGAAGGTTTTACTGGTTTTCAAATAGATTTGGAGCATCTGAACAGCACTATCCTTGGCTTACATGACGTTAGCAGCTAAAACTTCTGTAGTCTTGACTGTGGAGGTGACTCCTAGTTAGACCTTTTCACCTATGTTCCCACAGAGCTCTGTTTTAACTTCTGAAAATGAACCAGCCACACTCCTTGGTTTGGGGCTGGCTTATGTGCTGGCTTGTTTCTAAAATACGTGAAGCTGAGGAGGAAATGGAGCACCCAGAATCACAGAATCAGAATCACAGAATCACTAAGGTTGGAAAAGACCTGTAAGATCATCAAGTCCCACCATAAAAAAAAAAAAAAAAAAACCCCAAACAAAAAAACCAAACCACCCACAAACCACAAAATACACCACAACCCACACCAAAACAACCCACCCACACCACACAGCACCATGCCCATCAAGCCACCCACTTGTTAACCATGCAAAGAATAATCATCACCAAGAAGGAAGGAAGGAAATAATCTTTAAAGTTAGCAAAAGTTGATTTACTGAACTTTAACAATATATTTGTAATGAAGGGCTTTTAGTTGTTTTGAATTTGGATATTGTTTATTTGTTTGTTTAGTATTATTTTACAAAATAAGAAAGTTCATCAGAGCAGTGATGCCTCCTATGCTGGCAACTGGCCCTAGAAATGCCATAAAAGCAAATAGACTCAGGGCAAATTTAAGAAATTTCAGCCTCACCTAAATTTCCTGCAGATTTCTTGCCATTTGACAAAGCAGCTGTTAAAGGAGGGATTCGGTCCCGCTCTTATCTTTGGCTTTATACTTTGAATGGAGAAAAGTGATCCTAGAGCCCTAGAGGAATGCTTAATTAAGAACAGAGTATTGTAAACCATGCAAGAAAGTAAACCAAAAGAGTAGATTTTCATACAGGGAAAACTTCCATAGGAAGTTAATAGGAAATATTGTTGTATATTATATATTATTGCTAGTATGTAAATTTTTTATTTAAAGTTATGCATATACACAATTATATATAATTATCTAAAGCACTAATAAATATAAATATATTATACGCTCTATATTATATATTTACATTTAATATATTTCTATTATATATTTATGCTTATCATAACATTATTATTTTGAAATCATTATTATATTGAAATATTGCATCCATTATCACAAAAAGTCAAAACATTCACAAATTCATCAGCATTCAAATAACATTTTATACTGGTCCATGATCCTGTGTATTAATCTGAACAAATCTTAAAGAACTTTTAAATTCTGGGCCAAAATGAGAATTGAATAGTAAGAAGGCAATAGTAGTTCTGCCACAATATGAACTGCAGGATTTTGTTTTTACTGCGTATACAGTAAAAAACTCTTCTTGAACATTCATAGTGTATACTGCCAATGATTTTCACCCTGAGGATTTAATAGCCCTGTGTGGCATTTATGGTCTTTGTACATCAATTTCTTGATACGTAGTGTTTATTCTGTGTGTTGTAGACTCAGTGGTAGAGTTTATTGCAGCCATCATTTCACATGTCCTCAAAGTGTTTCAGTTCTTTCTTCCTAAGTATGATAAGAAAATGTATATTTAAGATATAGATTCTTGACTCCTGCCATGGGTTTGTTTGACACAGCCAGCTGTAAAAAATCTGTTGCAATAGGATATTTGGGTGTGCAATTAAATTCATTTGTGTCGGTGATGATATCAGGAACATATAATCTATGGAGTCATGCTTCCTTACTATTGAGAATAAATGACCTACTAAACCATTAACTGTTGAGACAATACATTGATGTAAAATGCTGATTACTAATGTATCTCAACATGAATGTAGACACATTAGTCCATAGCAACAATTGCTGCAAAGGCACATACCTTCCTGAAGCAAATCCAAATATTAAATTTCACATAGCAGTTTTGGTGATTATAATACTCAATTCATGTCCAGTACCTTCTTTAAAATGAAATAGCTCGTTAATTTCCTTTTTTTTTCTTTTTCCAAAATAGTAAAAGCAATTACAGTGGTTGTCATTCTTATAGAATAATTGCCTGTCAAATTTAATTTGAAAAACAAGTCATTTTATCTCATGCAATTCTTACATAGCTTTAAAATCCTAACACCTCCTTTTTAATTTTTTTTTTAATCAAAAATAGTGAGATTTTCATAATGTATTTTTTTTACATCTGAATGCAAGGTATTGACTTTCAAAATTAAGAGATTTGATCTTGAGAAAATAAGATATTCAAAACACATCACTTAACAATCCCATGTAACTTTTTTTTTTTCTATAGAGATACCTTTCTGGAGCCATGTTGGAAGTGTTTTTCCGAAGACTGGAAGAGTGAAATACACAACTGTGTAATTCATATATATGGTATTGTCACTCTGAGACAGCTGATAAGAGATATCTAAAATCTGTACAACAGAGACCTACTGAAACACTTTGCTGTTCCAGAAATAATGGGTTTATGTCTGTGAACTGCCTAAAGTACAAGGAATGGGAACACTATCAATCTGCCAAATGGCTGTGTTGCAGAATGTTACTACACCAAGATGTTTTCAATTCCCTTTTATTCTTTTAAGAATCACCACCTGTTAATGTATTTTGTATGTAATTGAATGTTTATGCCCTTCTCCATCTTCACTCTTGTAGGAAAAAAACATCAAAAGAGATTTACAATGATTAACGATGGTGGAATTTGCCTTCCCTATTTTCTTCTTGAGTGAGAATCTGTATTATTAATCTGGAGGGGTATACAAAAGAAAGCAGCAATGCCTAGAAAAAAATGGGAGCTGTGTTCTTGAAACAGGTGACAAAGATTGTTTGCTGGGGATATGCACCTTCTCCTTAACCAAAAATTATTTACTCTCATATTGTCTGTATTTTCACAACAATTACTCAATGTAACATGTATGTTAAGAGTGTTTAAATTGAGAGTAAAATGAACACCCTCCTTGCAGGTACCTCAGTAGTGTCTCTCCAACTGTAACTTCTCACAAATTCTTTACAATCATGCATTAAGAGCTTTATGAAATATTATTACAAATTAATTGTTCACACATCTTCTTAATGATTTTCATTTTGTTGATGGATTGTGTCCTGAAGCATATAATTTCTGGAGCAAATAATTTCAAAAATGTTTTTATTTTCTGTCCCTAGGCATTTTCACTATCTATGTGTGGTAGGTTGAGCCCAATCAGCATCTAAGCACCCACCCGGTTGCTCTCTCACTCCCCTGCCCCCAGCGGGATGGGGGAGAGGAATGGAAAAGCAAAAGCTGAAAACTTATGGGTTGAGATTAAGACAGCTTAGTAGGTGAAGCAAAGTTGCACAGGCAAGCAAAGCAAAATAGGGAATTCATTCACTACTTTCCATCAGCAGGCAGATGTTTAGCCACCTGCAGGAAAGTATGGCCTCAGCAAGCATAGCGGCTACCTGGAAAGACAAATGCTTGAGCAAGACTATTGAAACCATTTTACATTGATCTTATATGCACATTTATATGCTTATAAGCTTATATTACTGGATAGACTAAGCACTCTGTGGATCATCTTCTCTTTACGATAAAAGTGCACAGACTTTCTGTCACATTAGCTAAAATTAACATAGAAGTACGAGAACATAGACTTGTGAGAGTATGAACATGTGTCGCATTAAAAGGAATGCAGTTTCAAAACTTGTCTGTCAGAGTCCCAGGACTTTCACTGATTCATTTATCAGAGCCCCAGCAAAAGGACTTGCACTGAGCAGATGCACAAAAATCGGAATTAGTTATTTTATTAAAAGCAACAGAAACAGTTTTGAGATTGCCATTGATAAATTCACTAACTACACTACTGCTACTAATTAAGGTTAATATTGCTAGCAAACTCGATAGTAATACAAGAACCCAGGGATAACTTTCACCCAGAGGGTGAGAGGCGCAGCGCTTACCCAGAGAGGTGTCCCTGCCTGGGGTGGAGGAAGAGAACACAGCCCGTCGACTGGTCCGTCGGGTATCGAGGTTCTTCTCTCCCACCTTAACAATCATTTTCTCTGTCTTCTATCCCCAAAACTATGAGGTTCCCCCCCCCCATATGTGACGTGTAGCATGATTTGGGTGGAGAGACAAGTGCTATAGTCATATATGTTTAGCATGATCTCTATAATCTTCATTAGCATATGCAGGGTATGAGTTGTAACATGCATTTCACCTGTAATAAGGCAAAGGTCAGTTATCAGGCATGAAGCCTTTTCAAAGAAACAAAGGACCCCTCAGATTCCTGTTATTTTACTTTGCTGACCACAAGCAGGGCTGTCCTGCCTCCACAGGGCCCCCTCCTTATCTGCACCCTGTGTTAGCCAGGCGAGTCTCCACTCCTCTGGGTCACACAAGAGATAGCAAGGGCAGGCTTAACGGTTCTTTGTGCACAGGAATCCCACCTCATTATCCAAATTCCACAGCATGGAATCCAGACCTAGATACTAGAGGCAAGTATTTTATATGATCATCTTCACCTCAAAACTAAGGGCTTTTTTCAAGTTATTCTTTTGTTGGAAGTCTATTCTTTCTATGTTCTCTCATAAGGGTTGTCTTTCTCAAAAACTTGTCTTTGTGGACATGTCTAATAGTGAGTAATGCTTTGGGGTCATTAATCTCTTATTTATAGTTTGAAAGCAAGGTCCATACTACTAAATTCACTAAAATCTATAAGCTGATAGACCTAAATGGAAAGCCTAACCAGGGTAGGGATACAAGCAGCCACGTGGTTGTGTTTATAGTAAGTTGAAATAGCTCCTCATAAAAAATTCGGTTGCACTAAATAAAATTATATAGCTATAAATAATGAAGAAACAAGTAAAATTTTGCAGTAGTCACCAATGTATTGTGTGTTTGAGCTCTGACTTTATAATTAACTGCTTAAAAAAAGTACATTCTTAACTTTCTTTTTCCAAAAAAAATAGATGGCCTTATTTCATTATTGGAAATGGCGTTTTTTACATCTTGCATTTGTTCATAATTAATAATTAGAGTCAGACACTGAAAGAACTTCTGTGGCTCATAATTGATTCCCTGCTCATTCCAGTTGCATCTGTAATTTTTTAAAATTTTACCGCAGACATCTGTGAGATAATAGCTGTGTGTTCATTCTAAGGCAGTCTGTCCTAAAATACAAATCCAAGCTGACTCATTGAGATTGCCGTATGAATTTACGAAATTATTCTCTTGGAATGTAACATTAGGAAATGTCACAGCAAACTAGCTTGCTCACATTTTAACTACGCTTATATATTAAAGATGGGTGAGGAGGCAGTGTTTATATCCAAATGGGGTTTATATTACCATTAGGGGTTCACTGATGCCAAGCTTCTTTAATCAGATTTTACCACCATATGGCAAGCATCAGTTTTATCTTGTGGTAATCTGACCTTCTTGCACCAAATCTCCAGTGCATACAAATAGAAACTGAAAAAGTGTCATCTGCTTTTGGATCCAAAATAGAACCAGGTCAGACTAATGCTGAAATTTTAACTTTTTGCTAATATGTACTGTATGGCAATTGTTACAGCAAAATTGATGGGGGAAAAAAGTTACTTCAATCCCAGGAAACCTAACAGCTCATGTTGCCCAGGACAGAATACAAAGTGTCTTGGCTGTTGGAAGATTTCTTATGAGGAAAAAGTACTATTCTTATGAGGAAATCCACACTGATTCTTTTCTAGGGACAAAATCTGGGTTTACATTAAGGTGTGAGAATCTCAGCCAAACGCCTGACAGTCTTCCTACTGTTTTTCCATGTGGGTATGGCAATGTGCCCTGTACTGCCACGGTCAGATCAGAAGATGTCATAACACCTTGGGTAACAAGGGAAGGAATATCAGTGCCTGGCTACTCTCACAGCTCAGCTGAAAGTTTAAGCTCAGGCATATACTAATGAACAGGGAACAAATGTACTACTGCAAAAGACAGCACTAATGGTGTCAGATTTCTTGGTCACAACAGTATTCTACTAAAACTTTTTTGCTTTATGAGCCTGGTAGGGAAAATGCTATTTTAGAATTTGTTCTAACCCATATAGAAATTCTGATTGAGAATCTACAGGTATAACTTGATTTGAATAAAAATTACTTAAAAGTGAATACTGATTACTTTTCTAAGGAACTGGTGGTAGAAGAAAAACATAAGAGTAAAGAGAATACAATTCAGAAAAGCCAACATGGGCAACTCAGGGATCTAAGAGACAAGGTGCTTCAGAGAGAGAGTTTAAGGTTTGAAGGAATGTGAGAGAACTGGCAGTAATGGAAAAGGTGAGAATATATTAATAATGGCAGACGATCCCATTGCACAGCAAAGACAGGAAGCATATTAAGAGAGCAATACAGGATCAGAAACTCTTCAAGGACGTGCAAATAAATATTAGATAAATAAATGAAGAATAAAACCAAAGGTAAATATCTAAGAATGTGCCTTAAAGGGGAGAAAAACACATTGGGATAAAATCAGAGAGACTAAGGTGCAAAATGAGTTTCCATTAGCAAGGAAGAGAAAAGCCCTAGGAGGATGAAAAAGAAGCAAGGATACAAACCAAACATTGGATTACATAAAGATTGAGACAATGGTGCCTTCTTTGCTTTAAAAAACAATCAAATAAGCAAGCCTCCCAAAACCTTGTTTTAACTATGTATATAAATAAATATATTTTATGAAGTGTTATGAAGTAGAGAACAGAATACAGAAAGAACACAATTTAGTGTATCTTTTTATAAAGTAGGGTGGGCAAATTCAAGTTCTACAGCTTGGTTAAATTAATGTTTTTACATAAGGGATTAATTTTACAAAATGTCTAGACCCCTAGAAAATTATTTTTAGGAAGTTATGGGATCCAGAGTTCTAACAGGAATAAGCTTAATATCTAAGCTCAAAAAAGAAGTTGGAAAAAAAGAAGGAAAAAAAAAGAACCCAGAGCATTATAACCGTGTTAGTCTAACTCAAATTTCTGGAAAAATTCTGTAAAAAATTATTAAGAAATCAATTTATAAGTACCTTAAAGATAATAAGGTGATAAAAATGGACAGCATGGTTTGTCAAGAACTGATCATGTCAAACTAATCCAATTTCTTTCTCTGACAGGCTAATAGGCCAAGTGAATAAAGGAGAAGCAGTAGGTTTGGTACAGCTTGACTTTATTAAGTTTTTTGACACTGCCATGCCTGACATTCTTGAAAGCAAGCTAAGAAAATGCAGTTAAGGTATAATCACCCATTTAAAACTTACTCTGAAGAAGTAGTTATTAATGGTTTACCTATATCCTAGGAGGGTCTTTCAAGTGTCATTCCTCATGGATCTGCCCTGGACCTAGTTGTCTTTGATATTTTCATGAATAGTTGGAACGGATGAAATATGTAAATGGATGACGTTACAGTAGAAGAGGTGGCAGTCATTTTCAAGGGCAGGTTAAGACTGTATGGTGATTTTGAAAAATTCTTACAAAATTCAACAAATTGATATTCAGAGAGTTTCAAATTTCAATTTACTTTTCAATATGCACAAAACATTGTCTCACTGTCTAATATGAGTGAATTGAAATTCAGAGACTTTCAATCAGAGAATATAGAGAAGTGCATAGTTATAACTGACTAGGCAATATAATTTTTTTAAAAAAGAAACAAAACAAAAAAAGCAAACATGGATCTTGGCCTTATAATGGACTTGAAACCAATTATGAGTCAGCAATATGAAACAAAAAGAAGAACCCTAGTTCTGGACTATATTAAGGCAGTATTTCATGTGTAAGACATTATGGTGGGAACAATTCTGCTCTCCGCAGCACAGGGGAAGCTCTGAGTGGAATCCTTCTGCTTCTTAACACCCACAGATAGCCGTCCACAATCTACAAAACCAAATCTTCAAAACTGCATTCAGACAGAAGACCTTTGACCTCCTGTTAATTGGTTGGGGTTTTTTTCACAGCAGTAGTAAATTATACCACCTTTACGATATTCATGATGACTCAATAAACGGATTTAGAGGCATCAGTTCTAGCATGTTGTTTTTAAAAACCTTGGCTAGCATAGTGAGGTGCTTATGAATAACGTTACATTTCACTAAGTTAGAAACCCTTTCTCCCAGTAAGGGTGCCTAATTTGAGAGTCCATAAACTCATAGCAGGTAGTGAGACAATGTGTTCTGCGCACATTGAAAAGTAAAGCTGTGTACAGGACACAATTTCTGCTGACTCAGAAAGACCTTCCAGCTTATGAAGCCAGAGAAAATGAAATATATCTTCTCCCATTTCT
This sequence comes from Gavia stellata, assembly GCF_030936135.1. NCBI lineage: Eukaryota > Metazoa > Chordata > Aves > Gaviiformes > Gaviidae > Gavia > Gavia stellata. The sequence goes on from NC_082594.1 coordinate 36,681,832, forward strand.
TGGTGCTATCATTCATGTTCTCACTTACAAAGTCTCAGGCTAGAGGAGTGAGAGCATTACTGTAGAATGTTAAGAAGCTTTAGTGCACAGACATACTTATTTCACTCCAGCTATTTAAAGGGCTGACTGAGATTTGCATGATGTTCTTTAAATGCTAAAATAACTATAATCAATCCATGCGTTCAATGTACTTTGTAATAGCTCATCTGCCATGTTGCACTTACATTCCAATAATGAAGTTTATAAATTTTCAAGCAATTCTACTGCATTTTAAGCATTAGTCCCTCCTGGGAATTGAACAGCCACTCAATTTCTAGAGGTCAGCTGACAAGGCAAATCCAAGGCATGTAGTCATTTGAATGGCTTATTAAACTTCAGTCATAACCAATTAGTAAGGATTGTACTGTTCCCCGCCCCCATTGGTAAATACTCATTTATTTTCTTCTCTCATTTACTTTCTTGTATATCCTTATTAATAAGCTTTCTCCCCTGCATAAAGCAACATGCCTGCGAAAACAGATCAAAGTAAACAGTGAAGTTCTTGTAGATTACACATGCCAACATTTAAAGTTTTGTAAAATTTTATTCACTGGGGCTCTGGCCTTGCACTGTCTTGTATAGCAGAAAGAGGAAAAAGACTACACACTTTCCAGTAAGTACAGGGAGGAAGATGCAGGGCAGAGAAAAACGCTATAGGGACCAAAATCATTCCTGCTTTCTGGAAAACCTTAAAGTTTTGTCCTCACACACAGCTAGAAAAAGTAAAGGGCATGCATACCAAGAACTGAAACAGCAAACAGGAGCTGACAGTGGAAAAAAATACTGCAGCTTGTTGTTTAAATTAATAGTCTGTGCTCCACACTGCAGAAAAAAATAGTCTCTCCATTTCTTCTTTGCAGACGTTTGCTCCTGCATTTTGAGAACAGTGATTGCAGTGGTGCTGAAAGTGATCCTATGAGAAGGAGATGCATTAATTCTGATATTCTCTGCAAACATGCCTTTAATCTGGAGCCCACACACAGACATTGATGTCATTTGATTTGCCCTGAGGTCTGGCCTCCAAAAACTGCTCCAGATGTGGGGCTCCTCTAAGGCTTGACAACCCCATATGAATAAATGTCTGAGGCATCAAGGGTGTTTGAAATGCTACTAGATGCCTATGCATATGCCTATGCCTAAGTAACTGAATCATGTCTAACTCTTTTCCAGGACTCACCTTTCTTGTACCAACAAGCAAGAAAGTATAGTTTCCTGGATGAGGCAAATATATTGCACAATTATGACACCTAATCTTTGAATCACATCATCATCTGGAGTTTCGTGGCAAATTAGGTTCTTATGTAAAAGTTATTTAGGAATATTCTGCCAAGAAGGTTGTCTTCTGAAAATGTGGATTATTTAGGATAGAATAGGATATTTCAGGATTATTTAAGTTTGCCCATTCTCTTCATTGAGGAAATACTCTGTTTTGACAGGAAGGTATTCCATTAAAGTGTTTTCCAAAATCATGGTACAGATTCCAGCAAAAATCCAGAAAACTATGGAGAGCAGACTAGGGTTGTTAAAAGGTTGTGAATGTTTGTTAGACTCAACTCCTTAACTTAAAACTTAACTTAAAAGGAACTGTTCTAGCACCATTGGGTATCTCTAGCCAGGACTCTCCCACTGGTGTCTGTTGAATGGTTGCACTCTGTACAAATGAACAAACATACTGAGAAACAATTAAATAATGGCAGTGCTACCAAAATTCCCACTCTCCTAACAACTAGCATACAAAATTAGACGATCATTCTCATTAGCATAATGTATTTATATTTTTACATAAATAATACAATAGGACAGCCTGATGGCTTGGGTATTGCAACATGATATGGGAGATAGGAACTTAACAACAGGCACAGTGAGTTACGATAGAGGTCCAGGTTGTTGGCAAGCATAAGATATTGACGTATAAGATAAAGGTAACTGCAGTGCATTCCTTCCATGTGTACTTCTTCACCACCTACAATTTGTGCTTTAGAGTTGGAAAGTATATCAGTATTAATATGTTTAAATGCCTTTCATGAGCCTTTTTTCCATGCATTCCTTTGATCAGGTTTTGAAAGAAAAATACTCTGACAATGAACTTGTGGTTTAATTAAGCAATATGTTAAAAATCACATTACTTTTTTTGGGATTTACCATCTTAAAATTTTTATTTTATGAACTCTGGCTCCTGTGTTTTGAGAAAAAAGCATTCTTTATTTCACTTAATAATGTAATTTATGACTCTTCCTTCACTGTTTCTTTTATGAAGTGAAGAAACTTAGAGAAAGATTCAGTTCAGCATCAGGACACATAAATGGAAGGGTCTACATGTAGGAGTAAACAGAAAAGCTAGTCATGTATACACTTACATACATGAGTTACCACTAAATTACGTGTCTAAACGCAGTGGAGATCTATGTATGGCTCAGTGTAACTGCACACACGCAAGCATTGAGCACTACTTGAGATGCCTTGGGGTTTCTCACTTGGCTTCCAGTTGCTACTCCAGAAAGACATGAGTTCTCTAGATATCCCCTGTCATATTTCCTAACTCTATGGATGTGTCAAACACCCTGAAGAGTCTAAAATTACACTTGACACCTACGTTAAGGCTCTAGCTATCTAGTTCAGCATGAGCTGAATTCTTTCTGAGTTGTATTGCCTGGACTGACTGCAGGCTCAATTCAGTTGCTTGAACTTAGGCTTCTACTGCTATTTCAGATGTCATAGGGTATTTCTCAGATATTCTCAACAGGCTGGCAGATATGTTGCAGGATTACAGATGTTTATAGTAGACCTGTGCTTTATAGTGAAGTTTAGACATTTAGCTTCAAAGTAGACACTTATGTAGAGACATCCAAATATAAGTCTTAATCTTGAACTGTGTTATTCCCATAGACTATTTAATCACTCCTAACAGGAACTACTCTCCCTTCAGTGAAACACAAGATCAGATCTTGGCATTACAGACATGGACATCAATATCAGACTTTATTTTCCTATATGTCAACTAAGCAGCTGATTACAGAAGTATTTACTAAACAGTGGCCAGTTACTCAGGGTTTTCTGCTTGGTCAACTTAGAAATAAACCCAAGAAATAAAAAATCTTATAAATGTTTTCACATAACTCAACTATTAAATCTAGATTTGGTTTCACTGGAATGTTTTATGTATATTGCATACATTCTGGAGCCAAAAATCAAACATTTAATTTTGGATGAGATGAAAATTTAAATGTTACTTCAGCAAGTAGTAAACATATTGATTATATTTTCAAGGCTACTAACATTTAAGTTGAATACATATTTTTCTAGATATGTATTATACATTTAATGAATCACTAAATAAATCTAATGAAATAATAAATATAATTAAACCTAGAATTAGGATGCCTAAATTCATAGCTGTCAGTGTAATTATTTTAAATACCAAACTCCTTCAGTTTAAAAAACTTTTTCTTTTGTGCTTCTGATTTTCAGTGTAAATTACTTCATTTTTCTGGAACCACATACATCACAATATTAATACATCCTGAGTGTTATAAATAGTGTAAAACACATGGAAATTATGATAAATGTTAACTTACTGTTTAGCTGAACTGTAGAATAAACTTCCTTTAGTGTCTTACTATGGATAATAGCTAATGAGATTTTTATCATACACTGCAACTTAATTGCATAAAGTTGTTCTCTTTGAAAGCTCACTATCTAATGCACTTACATGGAAAAAAAAAGTTTGTATGTCTAAACAGCCTGAAAGTTGTCTGAAAAAGATATAATCATAATACTAAAAAAAACCCAAAAAAAATTAACCCAAAGAAACTCGTATTTTACTGTATTTTCTCTAGAGATCACTGTTTTAATTTAAAGGTATCTCACCCATTCAAGTGTTGTGATGAAGGCTGTTGACGTTGTCTACCAGGACTTTAGTAAAGCCTTTGCCACTGTCTCCCACGGTATTCTCCTGGAGAAGCTGGAGGCTCGTGGCTTAGATAGGTGTACTCTTCGCTGGGTAAAAAACTGTCTGGATGGCCGAGCCCAGAGAGTTGTGAATGGAGTGAAATCCAGTTGGCGGCTGGTCACAAGCGGAGTCCCCCAGGGCTCAGTTTTGGGGCCGGTCTTGTTAAATATCTTTATCAATGATCTGGTGTGCAGAGTGCACCCTCAACAAGTTTGCAGACGACACCAAGTTGGGTGGGAATGTTGAACTGCTCGAGGGTTGGAATGCTCTGCAGAGGGATCTGGACAGGCTGGATCGATGGGCCAAGGCCAGTTGGATGAAGTTCAACAAGGCCAAGTGCCGGGTTCTGCACTTGGGTCACAACAACCCCATGCAACGTTACAGGCTTGGGGACGTGTGGCTGGAAAGCTGCCTGGCAGAAAAGGACCTGGGGGTGTTGATTGACAGCCGGCTGAATATGAGCCAGCAGTGTGCTCAGGTGGCCAAGAAGGCCAACGGCATCCTGGCCTGTATCAGAAACAGTGTGGCCAGAAGGAGCAGGGAAGTGATTGTCCCCCTGTACTTGGCGCTGGTGAGGCCACACCTCGAATACTGTGTTCATTTTGGGCCCCTCACTACAAGAAGGACATTGAGGTGCTGGAGCGTGTCCAGAGAAGGGCTACAAAGCTGGTGAGGGGTCTGGAGCACAAGTCTTATGAGGAGCGGCTGAGGGAGCTGGGGGTTTTCAGCCTGGAAAAGAGGAGGCTGAGGGGAGACCTCATCGCTCTCTACAACTACCTGAAAGGAGGTTGCAGAGAGGTGGGTGTTGGTCTCTTCTCCCAAGTGACTAGTGACAGGACTAGAGGAAATGGCCTCAAGTTGTGCCAGGGGAGATTGAGACTGGATATTAGGAAAAATTTCTTTACTGAGAGAGTGGTAACACAATGGAATAAGCTGCCCAGGGAAGTGGTGGAGTCACCCTCCCGAGAGGTATTCAAGGAGCATGTGGACGTGGCACTGTGGGACGTGGCTTGATGGGCATGGTGGTATGTGGTGTGGTGTGTGGTTTTTTTTTTGTTTGTTTGTTTGTTTTTTGTTTTTTCGTTTTGTTTTTTTTTTTAATGGTTGGACTTGATGATCTTGCAGGTCTTTTCCAACCTTAGTGATTCTGTGATTCTGTGATATTTTGAGTAAAAAACAGTCTTGCAGGCCGCAAGGTCTGATGAAGTGCACAACCTTGGTTTGAATTTAAATGGCTATTACAAGTTTATATAAGAAATTATTGCCATTAAATTTAATTCATTTCACTTACTTGAGTCCCAAGTCACATACTATGTACAAGGTACATTTAAAGATCATAAGAGTTAGTATTTCATTGTTCATATGATACTAGTGGGCAGGGAGCAGAATGAAGCACCCATAATCCAAGGGGAAATGGTTAGCAACCTGCTACAACACTTAGACACACACAAGTCTATGGGACCGGATGGGATCCACTCAAGGGTACTGAGGGAGCTGGTGGAAGTGCTCACTAAGCCACAGTCAATCATTTATCGCTAGTCCTGGCTAACCAGGGAGGTCCCAGTGGACTGGAGGTTAGCAAACGTGACGTGCATCTACAAGAAGGGCCAGAAGGAAGATCCAGGGAACTACAGGCCTGTCAGTCTGACCTTGGTGCCGGGGAAGATTATGGAGCAGATCATGTTGAGTGCCATCACGCAGCACGTACAGGACAACCAGGCGATCAGGCCCAGTCAGCATGGGTTTATGAAAGGCAGGTCCTCCTTGACTAACCTGATCTCCTTCTATGACCAGGTGACCTGCTTAGAGGGTGGGGTAAAGGCTGTGGATATTGTTTACCTGGACTTTAGTGAAGTCTTTAAGACTGTTCCCCACAGCATTCTCCTGGAGAAACTGGCTGCTCACGGCTTGGATGGGCACACTCTTTGCTGGGTAAAAAACTGGCTGGCTGGGCCCGACTCAGAGTTGTGGTGAATGGAGTTAAATGCAACTGGTGGCCGATCACAAGTGGTGCTCCCCAGGGCTCAGTATTGGGGCCAGTTCTGTTTAATATCTTTATCAATGATCTGGATGAGGGGATCCAGTACACCCTCGGTAAGTTTGCAGACGACACCAAGTTGGGCGGGAGCGTTGGTCTGCTCCAGGATAGAAAAGCTCTACAGAGGGATCTAGACAGGCTGGATCAACGGGCTGAGGCCAATTGTATGAGATTCAATAAGGCTAGGTGCCAGGTCCTGCACTTGGGTCACAACAACCCCATGCAATGCTACAAGCTTGGGGACGAGTGGCTGGAAAGCTGCCCTGCAGAAAGGATGTGGGGGTGTTGATTGACAGCCGGCTGAATATGCGCCAGCAGTGTGCCCAGGTGGCCAAGAAGGCCAACAGCATCCTGGCTTGTTTGAGAAACAGTGTGGCCAGCAGGACTCGGAAAGTGATTGTGCCCCTGTACTCGGCACTGATGAGGCCGCACCTCGAATACTGTGTTCATTTTGGGCCCCTCACTACAAGAAGGACATTGAGCAGCTGGAGCATGTCCAAAGAAGGGCAATGAAGCTGGCGAGGGGTCTGGAGCACAAGTCTTGTGAAGAGCAGCTGAGGGAACTGGGGTTGTTCAGTCTGGAGAAGAGGAGGCTGAGGGGAGACCTTATCGCTCTCTACAATTACCTGAAAGGGGGTTGCAGCGAGGTGGGTGTTGTTCTGTTTTCCCAGGTAACAAGTGATAGGACAAGAGGAAATGGCCTCAAGTTGCGCCAGGGGAGGTTTCGATTGGATATTGGTAAACATTTCTTCACCGAAAGGGTTATCAAGCATTGGAACAGGCTGCCCAGGTAGGTAGTTGAGTCACCATTCCTGGAGGTATTTAAAAGACATGTAGATGTGATGCTCTAGGAACATGGTTTAGTGGTGGACTTGGCAGTGTTAGGTTTATGGTTGGACTGGATGATCTTAAAGGTCTTTTCCATCGTAAATGATTCTATGATTCTATGATTCTGTGTGTGTGTGTGTGTGTTTATGCATGTGTGTATCAAGTGAGTTAAAATTTCTACATCTGTTTCGAAAAAATATTTTAAATTATCTTTTCAAAATTACATACTAGCTAAAATAATTTTGCATGAAATTTGGAAAAAAAAATTATTTTTAATGTACATAAATAAACACAATTTTTTTGAAGAAATTCCCAGTTATTTATCCCAGTCTCACCAGGCTCCTTGGTATCCAAGCAGTATTTTCTGTGAAAATTTTGATAGTCATAACTTCATTATTTTTAAGTTATCTATCTCAGTTCCTCTCTGAAATTCATATCCTGCTGACAGATAACCTCTTCTCCATCCTATCTCTATCACACAAACTTCATTCTCCGTCTCCCCTAGATCATGCTAACATCCAAGATAATGAGGCTCTGTAGGATGTGGCTATTGCCTTTGTTTATGGGCTGCTGAATCTGGAGAGATTTTTCATATCTCTGTCTTGAAATAATCAAGTTTTGCTGTTCAGGTAAGCCTACTTTCCAGTATGTTTCAAAGTCCTGCTCAGTGAACTATTGCTGTCCAGTCTAAAGCTTCTGAGGTGTCCATGGCTGATACACCAAGTGCTGCGGTCTTATTCATGATCTAATGCATGTACTCAACAGTCTTATGATTTATGGCCTTAAAACCTTCAGAGAGAACTTAGAAAAGATTTAAAAAGGGAGTTAAACTGTTGAACATGACACTTAGAAACAATAGGTCCCATCAGGAAGTAAGGATACTTTCAAACAACTGTGTAAAACTTAAGAAAAAAATCTTCTTTCCACCATGTGATAGAAGAATGAAAAAGGCTGATATATCTATTGGTCTGAGAACATACCATATTGTCACAAGCAAATAAGAGTTCCTGTTCTTCCTTTAAGACACTGAGGCACTAATCATTCAAGATACCCTGTTCTGCGAGGGATCCTTGGCAGATTTCGCAGGTTGATTATCATTAGCCAGAGTGCTAGAAGTCTTCATCATTTCTCTGCAATCAGTGTATAGCCAACAGCATGAGCCATACGCAATTCAAAGTAAACAAACTGAACATTTGACTTATACCTTCAGCAGCTGACCAGCAGAATATCCATTAACACTTTAAAGAAATATCTCAGAAAGATTACTCCACATTTTTACTAGGAATAGTTCCAAATATTTCCAAAAAATTTTTTAAAAAATGCACCTTTTACAATGAAGTAATGTAATACAATATGGAAAATACATTATTTTGTAATGTAAGGAGGAAAATTGCACATAACTAATCAATGTCTTGGTTTTGTCTCTAAAAGAGAGCAAATGAGTTCAAAACATAATTTGTGAAAACTTACAGACAAATACCTACATGAAAAAGCTTTTTAATTACAACTGTTATGCCAGATACAATTAGCATTATGATATGAATTGTAAATTGCTGAATAGAAGATTTTAAGTTATTATTTCTTATTTTTCATATGATAAAGATTCCTTCTTATTATTCACAATTATTGATTCCCTATTCAACAGGTGTACTGACTTATCGACTCACTCCCCAATTGGGATTAATGTTTCAGAAAGGGACTACCATTTCAAAGACAGTGTATTTCATTTTTTACAATATTTTACAATATTTTACAATTTTTTCAATATTCTTTTTTATTTGGGATTACAGATAAGATATTGAGCAAATTAGTTGTGGTAAAATAAAAAAACCCACCACATTAGACCAAATTCTTCTCTGACCTGTGATGTAAAGATGAAGAAATCTCACATGCTTAAATTGATAGGTAAATGCTAAGTTTATGTTAGTGGAAATTGAATTGACCAGTTTGGCCCAGTGACTTTACTTACAAGCGATTAATGTTCTTATTACATGCTCTACTTGAACTTTGTAATGAAAGAAAAAAAAAACAACAGTATGAAAGAAAGCAAGGGCAAAGATGAATAGCATGCAAGAAAAATAAGGGTTTTTTTAAAAACAGAGAAAATAAAAACAAAACAGATGTTTGAAATCTTCACCTTTTACACTTAATCCACAAACTTAATTATCTCTTCTATTTGAATTACTTGAATTTCCAGGAAATCTTCCCTGATAGCCAAAAATTTTGTCATATTAGTATTAAGTTGATACATTAGCTCTTAGTAAGATACTGTCTTTCCCACATACAGAGGAACAAATCCTAAACCATAGATTGGTGTTGATTTCATTATTTTAGAGATACATTTATTTGTGGGTAATTTTCATGCTATATTGGCTCTTCGTATAGCTGGAAGCCATCAGAAAAATCCTAACTTCATGTTACATATCTAGCAGGCAATATTTTCTGTCATTTGCTTGTAGCAACTGAGTTTCATCATGAAGATATCATTAGTGTTTGAATGGCTTTTTTATTTCAATTCCAGAAAACATTTGGGAAGCTGCCAAAAACATGGAAAAACAAAATTAAATTGAATTTTACATGGATTCTAAATGAACTAAGCAAGGAAGAATGCTCTACTGTCCCTAACAGAGCAATTCCAGAGCCTGGGGTGCTATATAGTGAATGCAGTGGAGGCAGTCATCAGGTTTGTGAGGTCACCCTAAATCACGTATCCTTTTGACAGTGCTGAAGATAGGATACTGGAAGGGAAAGTCCATTGGCATGTAGGGCATGTAGTAGGGTACTTCTATGTCCTTAAGCCATAACGGTCCTCAAACCAGAGTAAAGATGCGCAAGTTGAGAGTGTTTGAGAGAATATACTGAGGAGGCAAAAGCCTGTGAAACTGGTGGAGCAGCTAATCCTGGAAACCTGATGAGAAAATCATCAGGAGTAGTCAGCATGGATCCACCAAGGGGAAGTCATGCTTGACCAACTTAATAAACTAAAAGCCTTTGACACTGTCTCTCATAAGATCCTCAGTAGACAAGTTGTTGATGTTATGGGCTGGATGAGCAGACAGTGAGGTGGATTGAAAACTGGAAGAATGGCTGGGTCCAGAGGGTGATGATCAGCGGTATGAAGTCTAGTTGGAGGCTGGTAACTAACAGTGTACCCCATGGGTCAATACTGGGTCCAGTCCTGTGTAGCATCTGCATTAATGATCCAAGATGATGGGGCAGAGTCCACCTCCAGCAAGTTTGCTGATGATGACACAAAAATGGGAGGACTGGCTGATACGCCAGAGGGTTGTGCAGCCACCCAGAGGGACCTCAACAGACTGGAAAAATGGGCTGATGGGAACCTCATGAAGGTCAGCAAGAAGAAATGCAAAGTCCTGCACCTGGGGAGGAACAACCCCATGCACCAATGTATGCTGGGGGTTGCCCAGCTGGAAAGCTGTTTGGCAGAAAAGGCCCTGGAAGTACTAGTAAACACCAAGTTGACCGGGAGCCAGCAAAGTGCCCTTGCTGCAAAGAATGCAAATAGTATCCTGAGCTGCATTAGGCAAAGTATTGCCAGGTCAGACTGTCAGAGATTTTTAGAAATTTGTCACTTGTCTTTACAGCATATGATATGGTCTACTTCTTAGAATTGATATTTTTTCTGTTGTAGTGCAAGAACAGTAGACATTAACAATACTTTTTATATCTTTTTTCCCATCCTATTTAATGGAGATTTCTTGTTTTACATAGCAGTATGAATTTTTGCAGGATGTTCATAGAAGTGTGTTGTGGGTTGAAGTATAGAAATGAGTATCTGTGAACCTTTCTGGATTTCTATGACATTACACATTGACTGTGACTGCAGAAAATGGGATTAGAAGAGAATTGAACTAAATGAAAACTCCATTTCTCCATTCTTATGTTCACTCTCTGTTGAAATACCAAACCTTGAGGCAGTAGACCGATGGTTTATGAAGCTAGAATAAAGAGAAGCAACATGTCCATGTTTTTAGAAGGCCTTAGACACTTAAACTCGTGCTGGGATGCATTAATTTGTGTTCCTGATTGAACAATATGTGATTATTGGGAGAGGGGTGAAGAGTAAAACCACTTGCTAAAGGAATACATTTTACATTCTTAAAATATATTCTTTGACTATAACTGACTATTTTGGATACTTTCTCTGAAAAAAAACCAAACAAAAACCAGAACAACCCCACACTACCAGTGCCAACCTGTTCTCCCCCAGAAAAAGTCAGCTAATTTCTCTTTGATAAAATCTGGAATTTTTCCATGTCAAGTATTTGTTCTTTGCATGTATAAGTCAGAGATAAGAAATATCTCTGAGAGGAGAGTTTAGTAGTGTCTGAAGATAAGAATGAGTTTCAGTGAAAGGCAGAATTTCTGCTACTTATCTGGTCACTGCTAAAGCTCATAAAGAACATTTGCAGCTTACTTCTAAAACTGTATAAATAGTTGAGAGAGGGAGGGGCAGGCACAGCAGTCCAAATTGAAAAACTAAACCAACTAGATTTGTTTCAGTTTGGCCCAAACGAAATTGGTCTCTTTTTTTTCCTGATAAAATAAAAATCCCTACAATACCCTTCTGATTAAATTAAAAGTTCTATTTTTATATATTTATTAAAATAAGCATAACTATAATTTATTTAAAATATTCCAACATGAACATGAATTCATTTCTATTTGGCAATAATAGAACAGTGTTCAAACTTTTAGGACTGTCCATTTTAGGGAGAGATTCAAAACTGATTGATGAATGTGAGATGAACCCTTTGTGTTATAGAGCACTTGAACTCTCCTCTCGTATTCTAATGAATTCATTAATACCTCCCGCTTCCAGAATTACCCAGTTCAGCTTCTAGCAGTCGCCATAGCTTAATGCCACTTTTCTCTTCATATTAAACAAAGAAAAAAAAGAAAAAAAAAAAGCAGGAGGAAAGTTCAGAAAGACAAGACTGTTATACTTCATAAAATAAAGTGAGAATTCAAATACATAGGATATCTGCAATGAAAAATGCTGAAATATAAGAGCAAAAAAAAAAGAAAATGAAATTTACTGGATATATAAATGTATTGTATTCTCTGTTCTGTAAGTTATGTCTCTTCTTGCATTTCTTTTGAGAGTCTCGCTCCTTTTTCCCCCCCTCAGTCTGTGTTTTTGATCTTCAACAACCTGAGAGGACTTTGAGTCTTTACCTCAAATTTAAGGTCTTCTTTCATAAATAAAGCAAGCATGGAACCTGGAATAGAACATTATTTGGAAAGGAGAGGGGTTAAATGGATGGTTTGTTTTTACAGAAAACAAACAAACAAACAAATTCCCTTTGTTTTTAATTGCAATACAAAGATTACTTGTAAATCTAAGCAAAATTTACATATTTGAGTGTAGCATTCATGTGAAATCCTTAAAATTACCTCCTATGTGATAGCAGCATGTTGCATGTGTGTAAAATAATGGTTGATGTGGAAAATTTTTGGCCATCAGCATCAGACCAACATTTAAATGCAATAAAAAGCAGTGAAAAGATTTGTGGCACCTTTTTGATATTCTCACCTCTAGCATGAGCTAGATGGAAATGTTTTCTATACTGCAATAGCTAAGATTTTGCAGTAACGATAAGGTAGAAGTCAAACACTAACTGAAGCAGTGCTCTGTTATTCCTGGATTTGGAGCACAGTTATAGAGCAGAAATTAGGAAAACGGCCTTATTCAAAATCTAGGGCAACTACAATCTCCAACAGTTAAGAAACTCCAGAAATAAAGAGGACTTTGAAGAACATTTTATGCAATATGTGTCAACAGTGGGCAGTGACAACAACAGGACTGTATTGGAAGGTAACATTAACAATAATTTTAAATTTACAGAAGAATGTTTGCTTAAAAAATGCAATTTGCAGGTCTTTCAAAATTTAAGACCAAGCTATGAATCTATCTGTGATAGATAAATTCAGTGAGAAACAGGGGGAGAAAGGTGTTACGGAGGGCAATTATAATTTCCCAAGCAGAAAAGGTCACCTATTCTAACCCAAAAGTTGCACTCTAGCTTTGACAAAATGGATTAATTTGAAATCAGAGAGAAAGCAACTTGAGAAAGACTGTCACGCAAGCAAAATCCACAAAAGAGCTCACAAATACTAAGAAATGACAGATACTGATGCAATAATCCCAAACATTATAATACCCATTATTTAGAAATAAAATACAAGCATTGTGAAGCACAATATAAGCATGAGAATTTATTAGATTATTTTGAGACATTTGCAGAGACCAGCAATCTCATAACATAGCCGTCCAATTAGCTTAGAGGAATTTTTCATTAGAACGAAAAGCAATACTACAGGCAGAAGATGAATGTGCTGCTGACCAAAAGTAAATCAAACATTTTTACTTTTAAGGTGGAAATCCAAGGGAAAAATGAGTCTGTGAACCACCAGTGATAGATAAATTGTGGGGGGGGGGGGAAGAACAAAAAAAGGAAAAAATCAGAACTGACAATTATGAGCTTAATTTCATTAAAGGAATATATTAATTATACATATGAGCAAATATATGTGTACAACTTAGAATGTGCCAGTATTGGATGATTTTTCATATTTAAAGAAATTTTATTGAAATGAAAATATTTCATACCCTGTGCCTAGAATCAGGTAACGTCACACCTGAGAAACTGTCTGAATAGGTCTTCCAAAGATTGAGAAATACAGCAATCTAGAGAGTAGTGAAGAAGGTTAAATGTCTCCCATTCCATAACCTTACCACAGTTTCTCTGTGTAAGGTTAGAATGAAAATATTGCTTTGGAAATCACCATTTATCAAACTACTAGAATGCATATAGTTGTTGGCCATTGTAGGAAAAATTGTCAGAATTAACAGATTTTTGACAGAATTGTCAGCTTGTAAAAAAACCCAAAAGAATTAAGTATGTTTGCTAAGATTTTCTTCTGCTTTCAAAAAGGAGATGTTCAGGAGGTGATGGCTGATGCCAAATATATACATTTTTTATGCCTAGTACATCACCGGGGTTATACTAGCTGCCCTTTGAAAAACAGAGGATATATTTGTGCACATTCAACAGCCCCTTTGGGAAACGCTATTTCCCAAACTGCCGTTTGGGCTGTGTTTAGTACACAAGGTGTTTTACCAAAAAATGCAACATATTTTTGATGTCATATAGGTTACTGAGGTCTACACAGATGACATTTTGATCTGGGGAAAAGACAGTAGAAGAGCATGACCAGAGACTAAGCAGCTTTTGAATGAAACAAACAAACAAACACAAAGCAAAAGAAACAAAAATGTAAATTGTGGGAAAATGAAATAACATAAAAGGAAGAGAAATTAACCTAAAGATATAAAACAGTAAACTGCAGCTGCCAAAAAAAGCCTGATTCAAAAACCAGGGAAGAAATACAAGGACGCTTTGGGTTGTGAACTATGCAAGGAAATTTGTGTCCAATCCATTTGTCCCAGAAAGAAAAAACAAGAGTATTAAGGTATCAGAGGCAATCATAGTTTTTACAAGAAATCTGGGAACAAAAGAAATTTAAAGGGCTCTAACAGTGACATGCTATCAAAGTACTTCCAAAGCTAATATTTCCACTGATATATCTAAGAAAAGAATAATACAGTCAGAACTAGTGGTGTTTCTGTTGAAGGCTGAAAATGACATTAATCTTTCACACAACACACCTAGCAGCATAAGCAAATTCCAGAATAAATTGAACATTGCTATTTACTTCAGACGCTAGACCGACTTTAAATTTAATAACTTAATTTAATTTAATAATTGAATGTAATTAAGTTCAACACAAAAAAATGTTTATTGTTAATTTATTATGGTTAGCTTTACCAAGAACGAACGCGTTGGGAATCGTATTCTGCACAAAGTTTTCTAATGAGCTTTTGGGAACCAACCAACTAAGCTAGGTAAGTACAGGTTACGCAAGGGCGATCAGCTGGAATGCAGGTGCCAATGAAGCAGACCTTTATTTGTCTCTTTGACACTGAGTGATTAGTGAACAAGAGGACGTCCGAGCTTACTGCATTGCTTGCCTCTACCACAGACTCATTTTTATTAATTTCATTGCTTTGGAAAACAGTTGACATTTAATCTGCGTGAGAGAACTAAGATATTTTCTGAACTGACTTCAACAATCTTTCTTTTTGACAGCTGGCTTGCAATGAATGAAGCTGAGTAATCAGCCACTCATGTTTGAAATAGGAGCTGTACACCTGAAACACATCTTGAACTTGTATTTCAGAGATGTTTGGAGCTATGAGTATGTTAAGACTTTGCATAATTTTAGAGACACTTCTCAAATCTTGATTGAATGCTGAACTTTGTACGATCAATTACATTGAAGGAGATATATTTATAACATTTTCTTGCTGATAATGGAACCTGTTCAGCTATTTTTATTTGCATTTTCTTGAGAACATCTCTTCCTCTGGACTATGTGCATTTCAGCATTACCTTCCTTCTGATCATTTTACCTCAGGACTTCAGGTTTTATCATTTTGGGGGACTGAGTGAATAGCATTTCCTTGACAGTGTTTATATTGCTGACGCACCCAGCTACTACCGTTACCAATTATTCTAGTAATTTCTGCAGAGCACGGGCTCTGGAATGATTCTAAGGGGCTAAAAACTATAATTATTACTATTGTTTTAAAACAAGCCCATTTTCAATAGACTTTCATTAGCTTAGAGTGAGCTATATCTGCAGTGATAATTATGCTTGGTCTACAGATTGAAAAGATTTGAAAATTACTTGTGTTTCCTGTGTGAATCTTTCCACGTGATTTAGCAATAAAGGAGAAATTAAACTTTATATTTCCAGAACTACACCTTACTGCTGGCACAATCTGGGTGGGGCTGGCTTTTTTTTTATTACTTTGAAATTGTTATTTAATAACTGTAAGATGTCTCTTAGACTATTTTATTTTTTAAAGACTTTGTTAAAAGCCTACCCAGAGGAAAAAAGAATTATATGACACTTTTTATTCATATTGTTACAATCTTGTTGCTACATCTGACACAAGCCAGTCATGTGTAAGTGGTCATCATAAAATTAGTGAGAGTTGTTTAAATTCTGTAACTGCCAACAAAAGGAACGTCACCATCATAGGTGATGATACATTATGGAAACCAGTGAAATCTTCATGAATGTTCTTGTCAACATCCAAATTCAAAGGCATAAAATCATTTACTGTGTTGCAAAAGTTGCTTCTTATGCCTATAAAGTCACTATCATGATTTTTTATTAGATACGCTCCTCCAATTTCATTATTTTATTTAAAATAAATGGATTTATGAATGTGTCTTATTTTGTCCCCACTAATTCTCATATTTCAATTGAAAATAAAACACGCAAAAATTTGTAGTAGTAATTTCTAGTTAAGAGCACTATGTCACAGTATCTATCATCTGGTTTATTTATTTGCTGTATTGTTTTATTGTGTGGATTCTGTAAATTTTAGTAAAAAGGTGACAAGAAAAGAGACACCTGGTTGTTTGCTTGTCCTGACAGATTCACTCTGGATCATGTGGAGTGCCAGAAGAGAACAGAAATGGCATCTGAGTGTGCTTGGTCAGAAGGTGGTTCTGTACTTGAGGGCAGGGTAGGAGGGTGGAGAGAGAAAGAGGAAGAGAGGGCATGCAAATAGGAAAATTCATGAAAAATTAGAGGAAAGGCTTTCATATGAAGAAGTGAAGACATCTGTGATATAGAACTAATCGTGAAGACTCCTTTTACAGTCAAAGGAAAGAAATTAATCAGAATGTCCTAAGGTAGACATCAAAATAGTTTTATGATTTGCTCTCTAAACACCTGTTTCTTTCCATTGACTGAATATAGAGCTTAGGGTGACTAATTAAGATATATACAGGACTTTATAGATATATACTATTAGGTGATATGACTACCAGTCTAAGAGATGCTTAAAATAGAAGAAAGCAGATATACTGTCAAATCTGATGTGACAAAATTATTTTCTCAAAGAAAGACCAAGAGGAGATAGTGTAGAGTTTGTTGCTTGAAGCACCCACATATTTCTACTAAAGACTGCAGGGAGAGGTCCCACATGTAAAGATTCAATGAGTATAAGGGAAACTGATTTTCAGCCCCTTTGTTTTCTTAATCTGTCTCACCCAAAGGATTTTTGTTTAATTATTTAAATTTCACTTCTTTTCTTTTTTAAAGTTCTAGTAAAACAAAGCATGAAATATAGAAAATGTTTTCGGAAATTTCCAGGCACATTTTCAAACTGTTCAGTGTAATAGACTTGTAACACAAGCTCTTCTTTAACTAACTACTATGTGTTATAGATCATCATTATATATTCTCTCTACTTTTTTTTTTTTCCCCTGAGAATATTGAAAACTTATTATGTTACTGCATGCTTTGTGGCCTTTGAAGAACATCAGTTCTTCAGGTGACAGGAGGAAACTTGATAGCTTTCAGATACGTATCTAGCCTTTTCCAATTTGTAAATCCACATCAGGTATATGCTTTGTCTGTGTACTTTGTCTAAAGTAGTTTGGCATGAAAGCCTGTAGAGCAATAGTAATAAAGAATTCCCTCCCTAGTTTCAAAATAATGATAAATAATGATACCCTATCAAACATCAAACTAGAGCATCCAGTGTTTCAGTAATGACCTGTTTGATGAAATATAGAGCATGATTATTATTGCAGATGACATGAAACAGGGATGAACAGTTAGGACGCTGAAAGACAGGATTAGAATTTCAAATTATTTCCATAAATTGGAGAAATGGACTGGAAAATAGGGATAAAATTAAGTAGGGACACGTGCATTTTCATAAGCTTAGGCAGAATAATTATCTATTCAAATACTAGACTATTGATTATGTAGTTAGCAGAAAGAGGCAAACATTCTAAGGCATTATTAGGATGTATGAACAATATTTTATCATGTGAAACATAAGGAGTAAAACTTCCAACATTTTGAGCATTACATTTTAAGAAAGGTATGAAGAGAGGACAATCCCAAGAAAAAGTACAGGAATGATCTAGTAAATATGAGGTATAAAAAAAGATGGAAAGAACTGGCATCATTTTCCCTAGAAAACTAAGGAAGGACATGATAAAACGTATTCACGTTCATAGAAAGCTGACATGGAGAGGAAGGGAATAATCTGTTTTTCAAGTGTAGGATTTAAGGAAAGAAGATAAAGGCTGAAATTGCTGCAAGAAAGAGTTTGGTTGGACACAAGCTTTGTAATGTAAAAATAGTGATACTCTTCCTTCACATGCAGCTGGAAGAACTTGAGGTTATAGAAAGATGCTTGATTAATTGTGTGGTTCTCTGATGCATGTGTGCTCTATAATTAATAATTAGAGTTTTCACTGAGTGGATAAATTATTGTGGTGACCAAAACTTTGCCATGAACCACCATTTTGTCCTGGAAGATAATTATATATATATATTTTTTTTTTTACTGGGGGATGTATTTTCAATATTGTCAATCTTAGTAATTCAAAATGATTGACAATTTTGAATGTTTCAGTTCTGTGTGCCAAAATTCAGTTGTTTTAAGGGAGTCTTAGTTTTTCATTGTGCTGTACATGTGTTTCCTAAAGCTTTGAAACTATTAAGGCTTGCAAATTTAGCATCTAAAAGTTTACATACCAAAATCACTATTGCAACAAGTAGCAGAGTTCTCTAAAACTTCTGAGGGCAGACAATCCCAAAATACAGTTCTTCAGCCAATTTACTTTCATGTTCAGATGCTAAATTTAGGCTGAATGTACCAGTGGAAGTTGTGGAGTTTTCCTCAGTGTGGGTCTCTAAAAACAGTTTGAAGAAACTTCCATCAGCAGTGATGAATGGTCTGGTGTGTGAAAGCTGGGTTTGTTATATTGGTTTGCTCTACAACATGAGGGAAAGATGAAACAGAAAAGTCTATATGTGAGATATTGGGTGTATGGAAAGCTTTTTTTATATAGTAAGTTGCAAAAAGACTAGCAATGTTTATGGGATCTTCTTCTGTAAAGATGGGAGTTATCCAGGACTAGAGGAATGGGAGAAGAACCAACCCAGAAGAAAGTATAAAGTGTTTGTGCTCAGAGAAAGGCTTGGATGATCAGCAGTTTCATGAGTAGGAGAGGGAAATACTCAATCTGATTGAAGAAAGAGAGAACAAGAAGCTCAGACAGTCATGCCAAATTCTTCTTTACAAACTAGGTCAACCAATTAGTTGAGAAAGACAAAACAGAAATCAGAGACAATGACGAGAAACATCTTACCAGATCCTAACTATCAAATGTCATCTGAAACCTCAGGGGCATGAGACTTCAAGCAAAAGAGATGATCAGAGACTCTCCTTCGGGATGAAAAGGTCAATGTCCTAAATGCAATAATAGATGGTGTAGAAGTTATATTCTACACCTCTGTATTTTATAACACTAGTTTTTCTATTTTATTGAAAGGAATCATATCTTATTATTTTCACATTCATTCCCATATGTGGTACTCATTCCCTTTTGTTTCTGTGTTTACTGTTTTCTTTCCTGAACTTTTGTCTTAACATTCATCTGCTTCACTTAATTTTTTCTCTCATATGCAATCTTATGATTTTGGTGTTCTACGTCTTCAGCTCTCACCTTTGCTCTTAATATTTTCTTTCCTTAGCCTTTGTTTAAATATTCTTTAAAAATCTGTTGCTCCCATCTTCTCATCCTTTATTTGTCATACCCAGTCTGATGATCAGTGCCATGCCTTTTGCATTCTTACTTACATAATACACTCCACAGTGCTCTTTGCCCTTTATGTTTTCCACTCACCCCTCTGTTTCAGCCATTCTTGTTACTCAAACGTTTGTCCTCCATTTGTTACCTTGCCCATTGACACTTTATTTGTTCCTTGTATTTCAGGGTTTTGTTTCTATTGCTACCTTATCTACTTTTTCTCAAATCTTTGAGGTATTTTCCAAAACTGTTCTTCATAGCTGGAATATCCTTTTACTTCACCCCAAAAGGGTTTTTCTCTTTCATATTCTTCCTTAAGACTCATTTGTATTTAATGTCTATCAATCTGTAATGGTAAGTTCAGACCACAAAACTTTATGTCTATATATACTATAACAGAAACAACAGAACACTTTAAGCTAAACCATCTAGTTCCGACAGGTAAGTGTGAGTATTTTGAGTACTCTCAGACATCTCTGGTTTCTTCTTTTCTTACTATACAAACTGCTGCATTGACTGAAATGAGATTACACATTCTTTGGTAGAGGGATCATAAAAGATCATGATCTGTCCTGCGTTCACTCACAGATGCTGTTTTTGCTCCAGCCCAGATAGCTATAACAGTAGGATAGAAACTAATTCAAGTGGAGGCATGAGCACCTGCTAGTTAGTCTAGTGCAGCTGCTTAGAACTGAGTCTCTCAAAAGCTTTAATTACGAAAAATACTAAAAACATAAGTGACTCAGAAAATCACTGGAGCTTACTTGGTATGCCTGATTCAGAAAATTCTTGGCACAGAAAATGAAAAATCCAACCTGTGTTTTAATTTTAGAATACAATTTGGGTTTAGATCAGAAAAGCCCAGCTCAAAAATCACCCCCAGAGTGAATACTACTGTGAATCCTCCACAACTACTCCCAGCCAACAAAGAAAATAATAAAGCTGGAGTATTTTTTTAGATTACTGATCTTTAATTTTTCACACCTCCTTCACATACAGCTGGGGTGGCTTGAAGAGTTAGTAATAGGCTTGATTAATTGCTTGGCTTTTTGATGCAGGAATTCATACTATATAATTGGAATTTTCACTGAAGTGGGTAAATTATTTCAAATCTTATGTAGATGGGGGAGGCTTTCACTTCAAAGATTTCTCACCAGCAGCCATTTCCCTCTGGAAGATTTTTTCATTGGGGCAATCATTTTTTAATTCAATCATATCAGGTTTTACAGTTCAAAGTAACAAGCCATTTTTGATGCTTCAGTTTTATGTATCCAGCCTGAGACATCTTAGACAGTCCTGATTTTCTGGTGTGCTAAGGCCCTGTTTGTGAAAAGATTTCCTAGGCAGGGCATGAAATGCTGAACACTAAAATCACACAGGTGAAAATAATGTATGTCTTCAGCACTGTCAGTAGACAACAAGGTGGATTTGGTACTTTCACAGAATCAGAGACTGGTTGAGGTTGGAAGACACCTCTGGAGGTCATCTGGTTGTCGTGGTTTAAGCCCAGCCGGACTAATCACCACACAGCCGCTCACTCACTCCCCTTCCTCAGCTGGACAGGAGAGAGAAAATATGAGGAAAAGGCTCGTAGGTTGAGATAAGGACATAGGGAGATCACTCACCAATTACCATCATGGGCAAAACGGACTCGACTTGGGGAAAGTAGTTTAATTTATTACCAATCAAAATCAGAGTAGGATAATGAGAAGTAAAACCAAATCTTAAAAAACCCCAACAGCTTCCCCCCACCCCTCCCTTCTTCCCGGGCTCAACTTCACTCCTGATTTTTTCTACCTCTTCCCCCCGAGCGGCACAGGGGGACGGGGAACGGGGGTTGCGGTCAGTTCATCACACGTTGTTTCTGCCGCTCCTTCCTCCTCACACTCTTCCCCTGCTCCAGCGTGGGGTCCCTCCCACAGGAGACAGTTCTCCACGAACTTCTCCAACGTGGGTTCTTCCCACGGGCTGCAGTTCTTCACAAACTGCTCCACCATAGGTCCATTCCACGGGGTGCAGTCCTTCAGGAACAGACTGCTCCAGCGTGGGTCCCCCGCGGGATCGCAAGTCCTGCCAGCAAACCTGCTCCAGCGTGGGCTCCTCTCTCCACGGCTCCACAGGTCCTGCCAGGAGCCTGCTCCAGCACGGGCTTCCCACAGGATCACAGCCTCCTTTGGGCATCCACCTGCTCCAGCGTGGGGTCCTCCACGGGCTGCAGGTGGATATCTGCTCCACCGTGGACCTCCATGGGCTGCAGGGGGACAACCTGCTTCACCATGGTCTTCACCACGGGCTGCAGGGGAATCTCTGCTCCGGTGCCTGGAGCCTCTCCTCCCCCTCCTTCTTCACTGACCTTGGTGTCTGCAGAGTTGTTTCTCTCACATATTCTCACTCCTCTCTTCTCCGGCTGCCGCTTCCCGGTTTTTCCCCCCCTTCTTAAATGTTATCACAGAGGCGCTACCACTGTTGCTGATTAGCTCAGCCTTAGCCAGTGGCAGGTCCGTCTTGGAGTCGGCTGGCATTGGCTCTATCAGACATAGGAGAAGCTTCTAGCAGCTTCTCACAGAAGCCACCCCTGTACCCCCCCGCTATCAAAGCGCTGCCACGCAAACCCAATACACTGGTCAAAGCCCCCTGCTCAAGCAGGGCCACCTGGAGCCGGTTGTGCAGGACCATGTCCAGAACGCTTTTGAATATCTCCAAGGTGGGACACTCACAGAATCACAGAATCATTAAGGTTGTAAAAGACCTGTAAGATCATCAAGTCCAACCATCAACCCAACACCACCATGCCCACTAAACCATGTCCCACAATGCCATGTCCACATGTTTCTTCAACGCCTCCAGTGAGGGTGACTCCACCACCTCCCTGGGCAGCCTGTTTAAATGCTTCACCACTCTCTCAGTAAAGAAATTTTTCCTAATATCCAGCCTAAACCTCCACAACCTCCCTGAGCAACCTGTGCCAGTGATCAGTCACCCTCACAGGAAAAAAGTGTTTCCTGACATTCAGATGGACCCTCTTGTGTCTCACTTTGTGCCTATTGCCTCTGGTCCTGTCACTGGGCATCACTGAAAGGAGTCTGGCTCCGTCCCCTTTGCACCCTCCCTGCAGGTATTTATATGCATTAATGAGATCCTCGCTGAGCCTTCTCTTCTCCAGGCAGAACAGTCCCAGTCCTGTCAGCCTTTCCTGAGGCTCCAGATCCTTAATCATCTTGGTGAACCTTTGCTGGACTCTCTCCAGTATGTCCATGTCTCTCCTTTACTGAGGAGCCCAGGACTGGACACAGTACTCCGGGTGTGGCCTCACCAGTGATTATCAGAGGGGAAGGATGACCTCCGTTGACCTGCTGGCAACACTTGGCCTAATGCAGCTCAGGATAACATTAGTCTTGGTATTAACCACACCGTAAGAGGTGGATATTTCTTGAAGGAACTATGACCCTGGGAAGGATGCATGCTGTAGCAGGGGAAAAGTTTGAGGAGGAAGGACAGGCAGAGAGAACAGACCACAGTTCAGTTATGAACTGACCACAGCCCTCTGTTTCCCATGCTCCTTGCACCACTTTGTGGGGGCAGGGGTAAGAGGAGTTGGCAATGAAAGAGTGAAGTTGAGCCTGGGGAAAAAGGGAGGTGGGGGGAAGATATTTTAATTTGTCTCGGTTTCTCACCAGTTTAAATGGTAATAAATTAAATTATTTTCCCCAAGTGGAGTCTGTTTTGCCAGAGACAGTAATTGGTATGTGATCTCCCCATCTTTATCTCAATCCATGAGCTTTTTTATTCTATTTTGTTCTTTGAGAGCAAGTGAGACAACGGCTTGGTGTGCTTCTGGAAACCAGACAAGGTCAACCCAGTACATCTCTATTTCAATAAGTCCCTATTTATTCTCAGGAAAAATTAATTTACTAAAACATTGTATTGGGTTTGCGTGGCAGCACTTTGGTAGCAGGGGGGGCTACAGGGGTGGCTTCTGCGAGAAACTGCTAGAAGCTTCTCCTATGTCTGATAGAGCCAATGCCAGCCAACTCCAAGACAGATCTGCCACTGGCTAAGGCTGAGCTAATCAGCAACAGTGGTAGCGCCTCTGTGATAACATATTTAAGAAGGGGGGAAAAACCGGGAAGCAGCAGCCGGAGAAGAGAGGAGTGAGAATATGTGAGAGAAACAACTCTGCAGACACCAAGGTCAGTGAAGAAGGAGGGGGAGGAGAGGCTCCAGGCGCCGGAGCAGAGATTCCCCTGCAGCCCGTGGTGAAGACCATGGTGAAGCAGGTTGTCCCCCTGCAGCCCATGGAGGTCCACGGTGGAGCAGATATCCACCTGCAGCCCGTGGAGGACCCCACGCTGGAGCAGGTGGATGCCTGAAGGAGGCTGTGATCCTGTGGGAAGCCCATGCTGGAGCAGGCTCCTGGCAGAACCTGTGGAGCCGTGGAGAGAGGAGCCCACGCTGGAGCAGGTTTGCTGGCAGGACTTGCGATCCCGAGGGGGACCCACGCTGGAGCAGTCTGTTCCTGAAGGACTGCACCCCGTGGAACGGACCCATGCTGGAGCAGTTCGTGAAGAACTGCAGCCCGTGGGAAGAACCCACGTTGGAGAAGTTCGTGGAGAACTGTCTCCTGTGGGAGGGACCCCACGCTGGAGCAGGGGAAGAGTGTGAGGAGGAAGGAGCGGCAGAAACAACGTGTGATGAACTGACCGCAACCACCATTCCCCGTCCCCCTGCGCCGCTCGGGGCGGGGAAGAGGTTCAGGAGTGAAGTTGAGCCCGGGAAGAAGGGAGGGGTGGGGGGAAGGTGTTGTTTTTTTAAGATTTGGTTTTACTTCTCATTATCCTACTCTGATTTTGATTGGTAATAAATTAAACTAATTTCCCCAAGTTAAGTCTGTTTTGCCCATGATGGTAATTGGTGAGTGATCTCCCTATGTCCTTATCTCGACCTACGAGCCTTTTCTTCATATTTTCTCTCTCCTGTCCAGCTGAGGAAGGGGAGTGAGTGAGCAGCTGTGTGGTGATTAGTCCGGCTGGGCTTAAACCACGACAAACATGTAAATAATTACTCAGTTTGAAATATTTGGTTTTCATATATTCCATGTATTAAGGTTAGGGAAGCTGAAGACTGTATTGGGTGAGTAAGTAGCAGGCAGGTGAGAGAAACAATCATTTTCAATATCATAGAAGGCAAGTTAGCCCTAACTAACAGTAATGTCATATTCCCATCTTCACTGAGTTCAGTCAGAAATATGTATTTCTTGGTATTTCTTGCTAATTACCTTTACTCAGTTATGGTGAAGCCCAAAGGCAAAATATGTCATTTGGACTAATTAGTGAGAGGAGAATTAGAAAGAGACTTCTCGTGGGAAGCGATGTCTCTAGAAGAGGAACCCTCCCTAATGTTAACATTATGTTTGGTAGGTCAAACCCCAAACCTACCATTTGCAAGATGTTTATCTTCCTATGCAGTATTCTGCAGGAGGATTCATGATTCACCATGAATTAATTCAGCACCTCAAATACTCAGTTTTGGGCCCCTCGCTACAAGAAAGATATTGAGGTGTAATGAAGTGTCCAAAGAAGAGCAACAAAACTGTTGAAGGGTCTGGAGCACAAGTCTTATGAGGAGTGGTTGAGGGAACTGAGGTTGTTTAGCCTGGAGAAGAGGAGGCTGAGGGGAGACCTCATCGCTTTATACAACTCTCTACAACTACCTGAAAGTGTATAATAATAATAATAATAATAGATACAAGGCTCTCTGCAAGTGGAACTGAACAATGACGAGGAAGATGGTTCATCTAGGTTGGAGGTGTCGCCAAGGTTAAGTTGGCTTACGCCCTGCATCAAAACCGCTTCCATAAAGAAAAAAAGGCTAGTTATTGTCATAGGAGACTCTCTTCTGAGGGGAACAGGAGGTCCAATTTGACAACCAGACCCACTTCTTGGGGAACGCTGTTGCCTCGCGGGAGCCCAGGTTAAAGGTTTGACAAGGAAATTTCCTACCCTGGTATGGCCCTCAGATTATTGTCCGTTATTGATTTTCATGTAGGCAGCACTGAAGTTGAAATAAGAAGTCCAAGGGCAATCAGAAGAGACTTCACGGCCTTGGGACGACTGGTTAAGGGGTCAGGAGCACAACTAGCGTTCTCCTCTATCAATAACTGGCTCCGAGACTGGTTTTACCAGCAAAATTTTGGGATTTTTTGATCATGGGTCAGTGTCCATGACACCAGGCCTGCTAGCGACAGATGGGGTACGCCTGTCTCAAAGTGGGGAAAGGATCTTTGTGCAGGAGTTAGGAGGGCTCATTGAAAGAGCTTTTAGCTATTTCAAGGGGGAAAGGGATAAAACCAGGCTCACTAGAAATAAGCCTGGGGGCAGCACGCCAATGTTCAAGGGACAGTGTGCTAGCGAGGTCCTTTGGTCTGCCCCACCGTGTGCTGGGTACGCTGGAGCACATTTGAAATGTCCCTGTACTAATGTGTGCAGCACCCTAGGCATCTCAGTGGAGGCAGGGAATGGAGATCCACGCGACAGCAAAGACGCAAGGGTGGTTGATGTGTTAGAAACCACGCAAGTGCCTGAGAACAGTCACATAGGAATTAGGGCTTCTCACCCAAAAAAGGTGGCAGGATCGATAGCCCAACTGAAGTGCATCTACACCAATGCATGCAGCATGGGCAACGAACAGGAGGAACTGGAAGCCATTGTGCAGCTGGAAAATTATGATATGGTTGCAGTCACGGAAACATGGTGGGATGACTCATACAACTCGAGTGCTGCAATGGATGGCTTTAAACTTTTCAGAAGGGACAGGCAAAGGAGAGGCAGTGGTGTAGCCCTGTATGTTAGGGAATGTTTTGACTGTCTAGAGCTTGATGATGGTGATGAAAGGGTCGAGTGTTTATGGGTAAGAATCAGGGGGAAGGCCAACAGGGCAGATATCATGGTGGGCGTCTGTTATAGACCACCCAACCAGGGTGAAGAGGCAGACAAAATATTCTATAAGCAGCTAGGAGAAGTCTCACAATTGCCAGCCCTTGGTCTCGTGGGGGACTTCAACTTACCAGATGTCTGCTAGAAATAAATACAATACAGCAGAGAGGAAACAGTCTAGGAGGTTTCTGGAGTGTGTGGAACACAGCTTCCTGACACAGTTGATGAGTGAGCCAGCTAGGGAAGGTGACCCACTGGATCTGTTGTTTGTGAACAGAGAAGGACTTGTGGGTGATGTGATGGTTGGAGGCCGTCTTAGGCAGAGTGACCACAAAATGATAGAGTTTTCAGTCCTCGGAGAAGTAAGGAGGGGGGTTAGCAGAACTGTTGCCTTGGACTTCGGCCTGTTTAGGGGCCTAGTAGGCAGAGTTTCTTGGGAGGCAGTCCTGAGGGGCAAAGGAGTCCAGGAAGACTGGACATTCTTCAAGAAGGAAATCTTAAAGGTGCAGGAGCAGGCCATTCCTGTTTGCCAAAAGATGAGCCAGCAGGGAAGAAGATGGGCCTGGCTGAACAGAGACATTTGGCTGGAACTCACGAAAAAAAGAGTGAGTTTATGACCTTTGGAAGAAGGGGCAGGCAACTCAAGGAGGACTACAAAGATGTCGTGAGGTTATGCAGGGAGAAAATTAGAAGGGCCAAAGACCAGCTAGAACTTAACCTGGCTACTGCCGTAAAAGACAATAAAAAAAGTTTCTATAAATACATTACCAACAAAAGGAGGGCTAAGGAGAATCTCCACCTTTTATTGAATGCAGAGGGAAACATAGTGACAAAGGATGAGGAAAGGGCTGAGGTACTTGATGCCTTCTTTGCCTCAGTCTTTGATAGATAGACCAGTTGTTCTCCAGGTACCCAGCCCCCGGAGCTGGACGACAGGGACAGGGAGCAGAATGAAGCACCCATAATCCAAGGGGAAATGGTTAGCAACCTGCTACAACACTTAGACATACACAAGTCTATGGGACCGGATGGGATCCACTCAAGGGTACTGAGGGAGCTGGTGGAAGTGCTCACTAAGCCACAGTCAATCATTTATCGCTAGTCCTGGCTAACCAGGGAGGTCCCAGTGGACTGGAGGTTAGCAAACGTGACGTGCATCTACAAGAAGGGCCAGAAGGAAGATCCAGGCAACTACAGGCCTGTCAGTCTGACCTCAGTGCCGGGGAAGATTGTGGAGCAGATCATGTTGAGTGCCATCACGCAGCACGTACAGGACAACCAGGCGATCAGGCCCAGTCAGCATGGGCTTATGAAAGGCAGGTCCTCCTTGACTAACCTGATCTCCTTCTATGATAAGGTGACCTGCTTAGTGGATGGGGTAAAGGCTGTGGATATTGTTTACCTGGACTTTAGTGAAGTCTTTAAGACTGTTCCCCACAGCATTCTCCTGGAGAAACTGGCTGCTCACGGCTTGGATGGGGTCACTCTTCGCTGGGTAAAAAACTGGCTGGCTGGGCCTGACTCAGAGTTGTGGTGAATGGAGTTAAATGCAACTGGTGGCCGATCACAAGTGGTGCTCCCCAGGGCTCAGTATTGGGGCCAGTTCTGTTTAATATCTTTATCAATGATCTGGATGAGGGGATCCAGTACACCCTCGGTAAGTTTGCAGACGACACCAAGTTGGGCGGGAGCGTTGGTCTGCTCCAGGATAGAAAAGCTCTACAGAGCGATCTAGACAGGCTGGATCAACGGGCTGAGGCCAATTGTATGAGATTCAGCAAGGCTAGGTGCCAGGTCCTGCACTTTGGCCACAACAACCCCATGCAATGCTACAGGCTTGGGGACGAGTGGCTGGGAAGCTGCCCTGCAGAAAGGATGTGGGGGTGTTGATTGACAGCCGGCTGAATATGCGCCAGCAGTGTGCCCAGGTGGCCAAGAAGGTCAACGGCATCCTGGCTTGTTTGAGAAACAGTGTGGCCAGCAGGACTCGGAAAGTGATTGTGCCCCTGTACTCGGCACTGATGAGGCCGCACCTCGAATACTGTGTTCATTTTGGGCCCCTCCCTACAAGAAGGACATTGAGGTGCTGGAGCATGTCCAGAGAAGGGCAATGAAGCTGGCGAGGGGTCTGGAGCACAAGTCTTGTGAAGAGCAGCTGAGGGAACTGGGGTTGTTCAGCCTGGAGAGGAGGAGGCTGAGGGGAGACCTCATCGCTCTCTACAATTACCTGAAAGGGGGTTGCAGCGAGGTGGGTGTTGTTCTGTTTTCCCAGGTAACAAGTGATAGGACAAGAGGAAATGGCCTCAAGTTGCGCCAGGGGAGGTTTCGATTGGATATTGGTAAACATTTCTTCACCGAAAGGGTTATCAAGCATTGGAACAGGCTGCCCAGGTAGGTAGTTGAGTCACCATTCCTGGAGGTATTTAAAAGACATGTAGATGTGGTGCTCTGGGAACATGGTTTAGTGGTGGACTTGGCAGTGTTAGGTTTATGGTTGGACTGGATGATCTTAAAGGTCTTTTCCATCGTAAATGATTCTATGATTCTATGATTTGCATGTTCAATGATGCTTCACTGTTGAGAGTCAACTCTTGTCAAATTCACATTCTCTAAAGCATGCAGAGGAGTGAACACTGTTTTAATTCAGTCCATAAAAGACACACTGTATATTATCACATTCATTGATTCTATGAAGAAATAAAGCCCTAGCAAAAGGATGGCAAGAATCCTAGAACAGATTTTGGGAGATTGACAAGTCCTGAAGTAGTTATTGCTTACAGAGTTATCATTCAAAGATGGGAAAAATAGATACATTTATTTTACTTTTATATCTTGTTGCAACTCTTTACAATACTTAATTTAGGTTGTACTTTGATATTATCTTATTGATTAAGCAGGTGCTTTGTTTGAACAACAATGTTTCCGTGGAGATTGCAAGGCAGGAAGGCATATTTCTGAGAAGCCACACATCTGACAGGATGAAATCTGTAGGATTTCTCTGGGTGGATAGCACATTTATGCCACGGAACATGGAACAAGTTGGAGGCCAGTCGTCTTACTGGCAAACCTAGGAAGATTAAACTCTTTTCTAGTTACCATTAACTCTTTACTAACTAGCAAGATGGATGGAAGGGAAAAAAAAGAAGCAAACTAAAAGCATGACTCTTGGAATTGTGCACTCAAAGTAAATTTTGGCTTTACCTCTCTTGAAGCATTTAATAACTCAAATGACACTATGGTATTATTTACTTATTCCCTTAATTTTCCAATTAGGAAGCTAGAACTCACTTCTGCTGTGTTCTGAGTATTCTGGCAAGGTTGAGAATAAGTTTCAACAGTTTCTGTTGACATTAAGCATTAACTGCAGCTGATTGAACTCAGTTAAAAATAGTATTCCTTTTGTTTCAAGAGGCATATTCAGAGGTGGTAGCTGTGGCACTTACCATATTGCTGTAAACACCCAGTTCTGCCACAATTATTTCAAGCAAAAGCAAAATGGATGGTTACTGGCATTATCTCAATTCTTCAAAAAAAGCTTTATTCTTGTTGGGTTTTTGGGGGGATGCTTGATTGTTTGTTTTGTTATTGTTTTTTCCCAGAAACCTAGTTTAAAAAAAACCCAACAACCACTGTCAAAGAGGAGAGAATAAATCCTAGCTCCTGCATACTGCTAAAGGAAATTATCTGTACACAGGGAGATTTAATCAGAAGAGCTACCCCCTAAAACATAGACTGGCAATGGAAATTGTCTATCAAAGATCTTTCCTCAGGAGGGCTCTGAAACTGGATAAGCAGGTCTTGGAATCATAGAATCATAGAATGGTTTGGGTTGGAAGGGACCTTAAAGATCATCTAGTTCCAACCCCTCCACCATGGGCAGGGACACCTTCCACTAGACCAAGCTGCTCAAAGCCTCGTCCAGCCTGGCCTTGAACACTGCCAGGGATGGGGCATCCACAGCTTCTCTGGGCAACCTGTTCCAGTGCCTCAACCACCCTCATGGCAAAGAATTTCTTTTTAATATCTAATCTAAATCTACCTTCTTTCAGCTTAAAGCCATTGCCCTTGTCCTGTCACTACATGCCCTTTTAAAATGTCCCTCTCCAGCCTTCTTGTAGGCTCCCTTCAGGTACTGGAAGGATGCCATAAGGTCTCCCCGGAGCCTTCTCTTCTCCAGGCTGAACAACCCCAACTCTCTCAGCCTGTCTTCACAGGAGAGGTGCTCCAGCCCTCTGGTCATCTCCGTGGCCCTCCTCTGGACTCGCTCCAACAGGTCCATGTCCTTCTTATGTTGGGGGCCCCAGAGATGGACGCGGTACTCCACATGGGGTCTCACGAGAGTGGAGTGGAGGGGGAGAATCACCTCCCTCGACTTGCTGGTCACGCTTCTTTTGATGCAGCCCAGGATACAGTTGACTTTCTGGGCTGCAACCATGCTCTGCTGACTCATGTTGAGCTTCTCATCAACCAACACCCCCAAGTCCTTCTCCTCAGGGCTGTTCTCAACCCATTCTCCACCCAGCCTGTATTTGTGCTTGGGATTGCCCTAACCCATGTGCAAGACCTTGCACTTGGCCGTGTTGTACTTCATGAGGTTCACATGGGCCCACCTCTCAAGCCTGTCAAGGTCGCTCTGGATGGCATCCCTTCCCTCTAGCGTGTCATTGGCAAACTTGCTGAGGGTGCACTCAACTCCACTACCCATGTCCTTGCTTCTTCAACAAAAGTGTTCTCTGGTCCAGCCACTGTTGCAATGCTTTCATGACATACAGTGCACCACAAAAGAATTATATCATATTCTGAATAGTCAAATTTTAAGTTTCACTGTCTCTCAGGACTTCCAGGGGTTAAGTAACCTTATTTTGCAAATTGATCTTTTTTAATAATGGAGGAATATATGAAAAAGGAGAATAAATGCTATTGATATGTGCATAGAACACACATGATTGTTCCCAAAGCCTCATCAAAGTGAAATAAGAATCTTAGAAAACTGATTTCTGAGAAGTAAAAGCATCTGACCAGTGATTTAGATTTTCAAAGATGGGATTATAACATATGCTGAATGTATTTCAGAAAAAAACTCCAACAACACAAGCTTAAAGGAATAATATAGTGATGATGTAAGGAAGTGAGTTATTCTGCAAATGTAGAGAGTTACACTAGAAAGCTTGATAATTAAGTCATCTTTTCTGATCCTACAGTGTGTATTCTCCTGCATATATATATCTATATATGTATACATATATTTTTGAATTATAGTGAATTGTAGCCGACAAACCTAACTGGAAGGCCTAGCATGAGCCCGTTTTAGCACTTAGTGTGAATGGATGTTTTGTTACTGAGCAACTGAGCAGGAAAAACACAGGGCTGAACAGAGAAAACAAAGCAGATAATTGAAAGCACTAAAACATGTTTGTTGTTTCTTTGTTTGTTTGCTTGTTTTGTGGGGGTTTTTTTGTTTGTTTTTTTTTTGTTTTCTGGAGCACTCTCTGAAAGTCAGAATTTATAACTACTTCTGGAAAAGAAATCTTATAAATTACAGGAATGAAAAATACAGATTTTGGAAACTCAGATGTTTCTTTTTCTTCAGCGCAGTTCTCTGCAGCTTTTATAAACTTTCAAATAAAGCCATTTTCTAAAACAAAAACTATCTGATTTTTATCAGAGTGCAGATATGGTGATTTTGTTTTTTTTTTTCCCAGTTAGAGAAACATTATTATACTGGACTTCAGCTGGAAGTCAGATTTGTCCCAGATGCAACAGAGTCCTAGTACTTTTAGATTTGAAATGTGACATAAATACATATCCATGAAAGAGAAAATACCTCTACTTACCGTAATCCTCTGTTTTTAATCCCATCTTTTACAGTATATGGACTTCCAGTATTTATAGGCAAAGAAAACATCATAATTTTGTGGGAAGTTATTTACTCACTTCCAGGAGACAGTAAGTAGATAGTATTTTCCCTCTCAGTTATTCTATAATAAAGCACTTTTAAAGGTAATCTTATTTTATTGAAACATGTATTTATACCTGCATTATAGCAACCAAATATTGTGTTTTCTGAGGTTTGTAAGTATAAGTCACACTGGTGCCCTTTACTTATCCACACATATTTAGACACACACAAGCCTTGTTTTCTCTCCTCTTCCTTCTTCCTTGCATGCACTGTATTGGACCAAGTATTGTGAGATGGGACATATCAATGCACTGCCAGGAACAATCATTCTATTATGTCTTTCTCCAAAGAGACTTTGTTCCTCATAATGAAAGGGAAAATGGGAACTGAAGACTAATAAGCCTTTATGGAAAGATTTTTTTTTTTAAAGCTTCTAAGACAGGTAAACTTAATAAACCTAATAAAATACTGTACTTTTTTGCTTGCTATTCTTTTATCTAATCTTATAATACAAGACATTTTTATCACTTTGATGGGTATAAGGTACTGTACTTAGAGGTGTTACACAATGACACCTGGAGTACGTTGTAATCAACAAAATAATCCTTCCGGTTTGTAGCCTTCCTTTGAAGGCACAAGGACATTTTGTCTATTCCATCTCAATACTATTTTCCCCTGGCTTTCATCTCTTCTGTAAACCACAAAACATAACGGTAAATGGCTTAACCAAATGGACAGAAATGTTAGTACCATTATTTTTCCTTTGAGGGCCAAACTATCACAGCAGGGCTGCTGAATGAAGCACAGTGATGTAACAACATGCGTAGCTGTACACAGAATAGGCGTCTGTTAAAAAGATATGGGAAAAACACGATGACAAGTATCAGGATAGTAATGGGAACAGAATATGAAAGGTTGGCTGGTAATCTGTTCTGATCAGAGCTGTACCATGTTTTAACTGTCAGCAGCAAAACTTGAACTGAATAGACTTCAAAGGAAATGAAACCCCACAAAGGACATAAAGAATTATCCAAAGGTTGCAATTTTATTTGTTTTCTAGGGCAGTCTATATTGAGCAACTTTTTTTTTTTTTAATTAAAACAAAATGCAGCCTAAGAGAAGAAAGATTTCCATTACAGAGCAAGAGAACAAACCCATACTCATAGTGAATAGATCTACTAATACACAGTAAACTGTGAATTCACCTTTAAATTATGAGCAACTTGGTAATTCCCCTGGAAACTAATCTAATGCTTGTGAAGTAAAAGAGCTATTGTTTGATGCTTTGTATAACAGGAATATTAATTAAAACTTGTTCAATACTGATATTTTGGGTAACTATATGTACTTGTACTATGAAATGATGGGTAGAATACATGCAATAAAGGCACTGTTTTATATTGTTTTGCAGTGAAATAATCTTTTTTCTTCATGGGAAGGAAAAATCTTATGTTTTGGGTTTTTATTTTCTCACTGGAGGGGGTCACATATTTGTTTCATTACTACTGTGTTGCTTATGCAAGCTCCGACAAAATGTAGCTATGCATGTTTTTGAGGAAAGAAGAAAACCAAAACCTAACAATTGGTTAATAATATGCAGCACTGCATAATGTCAAAGAACAGACAAAAAAGAATATTATTCTCAGCTGAAACTGCAAAGGAAATACACTTTAATTTGAGAGTTTACTTTCACGAGCATGCTTAAGTCATAGGCCTTTCAAAAAGCTGGCTTTGACATTTCGGCAAAAAGAAGCAAAATTGTAAAGGGCAGACAAGGTCTACCAATGACAGACTCCAAATATATATAAAAATTGCTGTTGTGTCTACAGTCTTTAAACTGCTTTCTAATTCCACCTGAAATCACTAAATTCGATATTCTTAAGCTGGATTTCCCTGATCCTGCTCAAAATTTGAATTCACGGACCTGAAGGAAGAAAAGATTATGTTGGTCTCCTTCTTTTGTCCAACAGCTCAGGCTGTGTCCAGAGTGCACTACAAGATGTTAGTTAAAGGGCTTTTCCAGAGGTATGAGACAATTTAAGCCAGTTTTTGCCCTTGATTCAGCTGAAGAATTCATTTAAGTTCTGGGATTTTCAACCTGCAGGAAAGTTGTCTCACTACCATAATAAAGAGCATTTTGAATTACTGATTCTTCATGACAGAACTGCTTCACTTCATATATTATAAACGCTGAAATAGTAATTTATCCAGAGAGCAAGCACATAGGAATTATACTTAGCTTGAAGGTTGAGATCCTCACCTAAAAGAGAGAAAAATAAAAGTGCTGACTCCCTCTGCAAATTGTATTTGCCAATTCATAAAAAAAGTGAAAGACTATTAAGTCTTAGAAGTGTCTTGACTTTCCAGTATTTACTTTTTCCTTCCCTCATCAAAAGTCTGTAGGCTTGATATCAATACATGGTTTTGGTGAGAAATGCAATCTTAAAACAGGACGAAGACTTTATCCAAAGTTGTCTGCAGGTAAGTCTGTATTCCAAATAAGTAAGAGCAACATCATAGTTTTTAAGAAAGTAGTTTGCTATTTCTTTTCCTTTTCCCCCATAATTAACCCTAAATAGCCAATGTGGGTGATATGCAAAATTCCATGTGGAGAGTTTTACTTGTACAGAAAAAAGTGAAAATACTAAATTTATTTGGCATTTAGATATTCTTTTCTAGATATTTTCAGCTGTTTAACTGAAAGATCAGTTACTCTTTCAGCCTTACCTACAATTAGGAAATATTGGTTAAAACCAGTAGTCCTTACCTGTACTGAGTGGCAGTTATATTTATCAGTACAATTTTTAGTATGCCTAATAATAAGATGTTGTTTCATGGTTTGGACTAGTTTTTCATGAACATTCCTTCAATTGCAGTAAGTTAGTCCAGTGAAAATAGGTAATTTACTTAAAAAGTGGTGTAATTTTGCATTAAAAAATACAGATTTAGTAGCCTTAACTCATTCTCTTCCTTTAAATTACTAATTCAAATTCAAATATACTTGTCTCTTTATTGTGTTTGCTATCAAATTTATGGTATAACTAAGTCTTTTTACAGGGTCAGTGTCTTACATTTCCAAACTAACTCAAAGACTGAGCATACAGTTTTTGTGAATGAAGTCAGTTATTATAGTAACCTTACTGTGCATGTGCATTTGTAAATATCTGTTCTTTAGGTATGAAGTACATTTAAGACAAAACAAATCCACAGAAATAATAAAAGACAAGACATATATTGAATTAGTGTTATATCTATGCTATTCCTTCCTTTTTCTGATTCTTAATTGTCATATTTATAGTTTTAGATGGCACACTGAATGCTCTATTAATTGTTATATTGTACTGGGAGCTGGTGATCTAGGAGTCCTTGTTTTAAAATCTCACATGTTCCTTCTGAATTTTTGGGTCCAAAATGGCAAGCAGTCAGTATATGGTTAGTTAAATACATTTCTCAGCTGCATTTGGAACTTGACATAGAACTCCATTTTGAAAAGCCAGCTTATAGGCATTTCTTTTTTGTGTCCTTACATAGGGTTTCCATAAAAAATTCTGCAACTTCTGTTACTCCTGGTGAACAATGGCAATAGGAAAAGACAATGGCATATAGGCTGAGAAGTATTGAATACAGAAAACTGCATATGAATACATGGTCATTCAGGTGTAACATTCCCTTTAAAATCTTAGTATCCTTGTCATTGCTTTGCTCAATGTATCTTCCAGGATGGAGCTAGGAATGGCTGCAGCAGATGATAAACTATTGAGCTGACTGTGAACTCTTGCTTATAAATTTTTGGCTTTTAAAGATCAAGCGGGTCTCCTTGTGCATGGCTACCTGGTCTCTCTGGGCTTGTTACAGCTGAAGAGAATTAAAAAAGATTTTGCTCCTTCTCATGACACTTACCCCTGCATTCACTGAATGCAATGGTGGTCATTTCATTCACTTTGTTAGCGTGTGGATCCAGCTCCTCAGATCCATAGAAAGCTAAGAGTGTTCCCAGCCATGCTGTTTTGCACAACCTCATTCAGCTTCTGCTCCCCAGTTCCATTTCCCCTGTGAACCCCCAAGCTATTATTTTTTAGTTAATTGTGAGCTATCATACCACATCACTCACAGTAACTTCCCTCCCCTGCATTTCCTTACAACCCTCTGCAAAAAAGTTTACTTGATCCATCCTCTGCTCTCTGCATATAAACCAAATTTATCTGCATGTTCTCTGTGTTTAAGAAGGCTTGTGTGTACATGAAAATTAGGGTACTAAACAGGCAATTGGATTTTTCTGGCATGCAATCTTCTAGTCTGCATCTACAAGTGTTCACAGATGATTATGGTAACAAATATTCTAGATTCAATTAAAAGTAATCTATTAAAAACATTTTTCTTGGTTATAGATGTAATAATATATTTATGTGCATTATTTGAAGAAGTGGAAACTACTTACTGCCCATAATAGTTACATTTCTTGTGGGAGTTCTGACTCTATAGAATATACTGCAAATAAAAAGTACAGGAAATAGCACAAGGTAGGAAACACTGAGTTTTTAACATCTACCATTATAGCTGAAGAAAAAGTGATTATAGGTCAGAACAAAGTCTATGATTCTGATCATCCAGCTATTCAATACAGACAACTCCTGCTGAAGTCACAGTGGGAGTTTTGTATTCTGAAAGAGTGCAAGATGATCCCTTTGAATTTGCCTTTATTTCTGTACATTTCTTTTGATGGGGTGATTCCACTTGTTACAGCTGAAGAGAATTAAAAAAGATTTTGCTCCTTCTCATGACACTTACCCCTGCATTCACTGAATGCAATGGTGGTCATTTCATTCACTTTGTGCCTTTATAACATTCAACATATTCAAATTGCAAGCAGTAAGGCACAGGAAATAAACAATCAGATGTCCCGTATAGAAATTCCCCACATTCACCCCATACATTACATACATCAGCCAAAAGATTACTTTTTCCTATCATTCTTAATGCTGTCCATTAACTAAACCTTTCACAAAATCAGGCTTCCATAGAGACTAACAAAGCTGATCAATGTCTGTCCACCTTAAGGACTAAGAACTAACACTAATGGCTCCTCATAGAAGCAAGAAGAGAAAAAAATAGCATTCTCTCTTTTGATTCAGGAGGTTGTTCAGTAGAATGTTGTCACTATTTGTAGCTACAGAGACGTAGAAGACGAAATATTCACTTAAAAGCCATCAGGTAAAAAACAGTACTTAAAAGCTATTGAGGAATCATTATCAATCAGAAATCAGTAATAAGCAGTGATGCATTGGGCCTTCCTCAGAACAGGCTTGAGGTGCCTGCTACAGTGTCTGCTCATCTTAGCTTCCACAGAATAACAAGGTTTCCAGTGGGCTGTATTGCATCTGGTGGTGGGTTCAAAATCCGGTGGCAGCCTTTTTCAGTTCTTTCTACAGTGAGTATTAACATCAGCATGATGAAGAGGGGTGGCATTGTCTCACTCTTTAATGTTTATGTTTAAATAATCTTCTAGAAGTTTGGAGCTGTGTATGTGAACCACCTCAAGGAACTGCATCTTAGTTTTTCCTTTCCTGGGTAAGTCCAATGCCCAAGTGTGGAATGAGGCATCCCATGGAGCTTGTGGAAGGGATTCCCATAAGGCTTGGCAGAAGCTGCATGCCAAGGTACTCAGTCTACACAAAATGGTGGCACATCTGAAATGTTCACTAAAAGGATATTAGATATTTAAGTTACCTAATAGTAACTGCAATGATCATGCCACTGCTGGTACTTACCTCTGTATTGACAGCTTTATCTTAATAATAACTTTAAGATGAATAAAGTTAAGTGATATTAATAATTCAGCTTAATTTCCTTTTATTAAATGTGTGTAAAAGTTTATCTTAACATAATTTCATGAGCATAAATTAATTAGTGCCTGTAAGAAGATTGGATAATGTTTTAAGTACCTTTAATAACTCAGAAATGTGTTTAACAGAATTACCATTATTCTGAAGTTTATCATACCATTTCAGCATTGCCTGTCCTGAATCTCTCCTACTTAAATTGCAGTATGTATCTTATAAACAACTTTATATTTTCCTTGAAAATATTTTGTTCTAAATTATTGTCACCACACATTCTGCCATTACATTCTATGCCATCTCATGGTAGTCTACAGGATTAAAAAGATGGAACTGATGCAAAACTTGACATAAAAAGTCTTTTTTTTTTCCCATGAATGCAAAATCTCACTGAAATCAGGGAGAATTACATTGAGATTATACAAATAATAGAGAACACATTTTGTTCCACCATTTAACTACACACTAGCCTCACAACATGCAGGAAGGAAAAAAAAATCAGAAATTGTTATTGTCCAAATCACAGTTCATTCGCTGATATTCCTGTACTCTAGTAATGTGAGGAAATACATTTCTTCTCTGTCAGCCATCCTGTTGGCAGGTACAAAAGGACATATGCAATGAAGTGTGTTGGGTCTACTGAGATTATTTTCCTTCCTCTTCTCTTTGCCTGCTCATTTGCTCCAAAAAAGGTGCATTGCAGTTTGTGCTTCCCCCACCGTCTCACATCACGTTCAGTTATTTGAACAGCCTATGAAGACTGAAGATACCTTAAATCAGGTAGCTAATTAATCTATGCCATTCAATCTTGCAGCAGAAATATTAATTAACAAAAATGGTTTCAGCAAATGGAAAAAAAAAATCTATTAATTGTCAAAATAAGTGATAATAATAGCGATAAAGCTCTGCCTCTGTTGGTAAATCGGTCTTTGAATGTCTGAAAGGAACAATGTACCTGTTGTTTGAGTTGTAGCCAATCCATACATAGGATAATGATAGCAGTGCAAGCTGCTGTCAATTTACTGCATCAACATCCATCACATAATGATATTGAATATACATCTATCATTTGGTGTATTAGAAATAAAGTCATTGTAATAGAATTTTGTCATAAGATCAATAACTTAGAAAATAAATTTCTTGGCTTCACCTCAGTGTTTACACTGTTTGGTAGCAGAAGACCATTATCCTTTGACAATGTTCTATAGTGGTGGCAATATCTTTTAATTTTAAGATCAAGTACAGTATATGTCCTTTAGTTCTTACATTATTTATTGATTTTTGCATTAAATTTACTATGAGAAGGTACAATGAAACACCATTTGTTGTAGTCCTTCTTTACTTTATTGAAAACCTGACTGATCACACACTTACATTAAACTGTGTCATGCTCCTGGCTTATCTCTGCTGCACTGAAAATGTAATACGCAACGTATGCAATAACACGTATTTGTTAAATGTATACCAAGCCTGCTGCATGTCTTCGGATGATATGTAGGATGGGTATAGAAGTTAGTGATGTGAGAAGTTCTTCTTTGGGTTTAGTCAAGCATCAATATAACTCCTTTGGCTACTGAACTTTTCTCGTTGATTTACACTGGCATAGATGAGAGAGAACTGTATATCTGCGAGTATTTGTCAAGGCCACAGCTTTTAGATAAAGCCTATGGCTTTTAGACTAGTTGGATTTTTTTTCCCCCTTACAGGTTTTTAAATTACTTGAAACAAACACATATGCCCATACTGGAAATGAAGAACATGATTTACAGTAAATTAATGGTCGTTTGATGTTTTTATCACAATATCTGTCATCAAACATCAACATTAACATTAATTTCTGTTGACTGCTGAAAAAAGAAGCAACAAAACACTCCTTAATTTCAGCTTTACTTGGGAAAAACTCCAGTGACTGGTGAGTGCTTGGTTTGCCTCTGTCCTGGAGAACAGGCAATAGAAATTTTGGTAACATGACAAAAACCCATCTCTCCTCACCCACATGCTTCAACTTCTGGGTACA
The DNA here is from genome assembly GCF_030936135.1 of Gavia stellata. Lineage (NCBI taxonomy): Eukaryota > Metazoa > Chordata > Aves > Gaviiformes > Gaviidae > Gavia > Gavia stellata. The sequence continues at coordinate 36,722,087 of NC_082594.1, forward strand.
GTACCACCACTCTCTCATAGAAGATGTACAATAAAATCCAAAGGCAGAAACAGTTTTTCAGTGATTTTCTGACTATCAGGAAGACTCTTCCTTTCTCTTTTCTATACAACCTTGGCAGACTGTATAGAAATTCTAGAACTGCAGTACCCTACTCAGTAGTCTAGATGATGTCTTATTCTTGTTTCATTGAATGCTATTTATGCTCACCTTCCTTTATTGGAAGCGTAACACCTGATGCAATCTTACACTGTATTTGTCCCAGTAAATTTATATCTTGTCTTTCCTGTCATCTATCAAAGTGATGAGCTGTCAATACACAATAGAAATTTTCAGACCAGATCTTAGACTATTTTGTGCTGAATTGAATACTTGTTCAGTTAGTCCATCTTTGAGATCATATAGAAATTCCTGTATAATGTATTGATACCTTTCTATTACGGAAACATCTCCCACTTTGTCCTACTAACCAAATTTCTGTAAAACAGTCTTACATTTATTTCCAGTGTTAATAAAAAAATTGAGACTGAATTCCCATCAGTAACAGTCTTCCCTAGTTCATCTATATAAAATAATCTACTGATATCTTCACTTAAAGCTAGCAGTTTACCTAATTTGCAAAGCTTATGCTTATGCTAGTTTCACAAATTTAACTGATAATTTCTCAGCAGAAACCATAACAAATCTTTTATAGGAAGAGTTGTATGAGTTCTATTATATTTTCCTTCTAAAAAAATACTCATTTTTTTAATAAAAAGTATAAGGTTTCCTCTGATAAGTTCCTTACATAAGATTCTTTTTTTATTCCCCACCTCATTAAGCCTTCACTTAGTCTTGTATTCTTACTAAGTCTAGAAAGCATTGATTTGGAAAGCAAGCAAGAGAAAATGTAGCTGGACACAAACATCAAAAAATCAAAGGAGACAAAACACTGAAATATGTTCAAAAATAAACAAAAATAAAAATTCTTCCTTAAAGAAGCTCATGACTTTTGGATATGCCACAGCTCCTGACCTAATTGAACCTATATATAAAGAACACAGTTACTGTGGAGTCCTACGTGACAAGTTGCAGAAACTGCTGAAGGACAAGGTGAATTGAGTCAGTTTGCAGAGGTGAAAGCCATTCAGCTGGCTTTAGATATTGCTGAATGAGAAAAAAGGCCAGTACTTTATCTCTATACGGATTCATGGATGGTGGCAAATGCTCTGTGGGGGTGGCTACAGCAATGGAGGCAGAGCAACTGGCAGCGCAGAGGTAAGCCCATCTGGGCTGCTGAATTATGGCAAGATATTGCTGCTCGGGTAGAGAACCTGGTTGTAAAAGTACGTCATGTAGATGCTCACATACCCGAGTCGTGACACTGAAGAACATCGAAACAATGAGCAGGTGCACCGGACTGCTACAATTGAAGTGGCTCAGGTGGATCTGGGTTGGGAACATGAGGGTGAGCTATTTATAGCTTGATGGGCCCATGACATTTAGGACATTTAGGAAGGGATGCAACATACAAATGGGCTCGTGACCGAGGGGTGGACTTGACCATTGATGCCATTGCACAGGTTATCCATGAATGTCAAACATGTGCCATAATCAAACAAGCTAAGCGGCTAAAGCCTTTTTGGTATAGAGGACGATGGCTGAAATATCAATATGGGGAAGCCTGGCAGGTTGATTATATCACACTACCACGGACCCGCCACGGGAAGCAGCATGTGCTTACAATGGTGGAAGCAACTACTGGATGGTTGGAAACACACCCCGTGACCCATGCCACTGCCCGGAACACTATCTTGGGCCTTGAAAAGCAAGTTTTATGGCGACACGACACCCCTGAAAGAATTGAATCCGACAACGGGACTCATTTCTGAAACAATCTCATTAATGCCTGGGCCAAGGAGCATGGCATTGACTGGGTGTATCACATCCCCTACCATGCACCAGCCTCCGGGAAAATTGAATGGTATAACGCACTGTAAAAAACTACACTGAAAGGAATGCTGGGACGTTCAAGCATTGGGATACACATTTAGCAGAAGCCACTTGGCTAGTTAACACTAGAGGCTCTGCCAGTCGACCTGGCCCTGCCCAGTCAAAACCCCTGCACACTGTGGAAGGAGATAAGATCCCCTAGTACATATAAAGAATTTGCTGGGAAAAACAGTCTGGGTTATTCCTTCCTCAGGAAAAAGTAAACATATTCGTGGGGTTGTTTTTGCTCAAGGACCTGGGTGCACTTGGTGGGTAATGCAGAAGAATGGGAAAGTCCAGTGCGTACCTCAAGCTGATTTAATTCTGGGTGAAACTAATCCATGATTTGAGTTACGTGTTACAGGAATTACTATAGGAGGAACCACCTGAACCAATGGAGGACAAGCCTTACAAGAAGCAGTGCAAGTGCAGCAGTGACCTGACGTGAGCTGGCTGTGATGCCCAATAACTCCATGCAATACAACACCTCTTCTGTCCTGAGTGACCACCATAACAGATGGAGCCCAAAATCATGGACTAAATGAACTCAATGGACATTTTGTGGACATTTGTGGATATCTATGGACCCTTTACAGATATTTCACAGGGGTGATCCATAGACTAAGGGAACGATATCTGTGTACTATATCAAAGGACGGGAAGGGTGATGGTAGGTAGAGAATGGATGGTGTGCTACCTGAGTATGATGTAAATGGTATGGAATAAGGGGTGGAGAATGTGCTGGTTTTGGCTGGGATAGAGTTAATTTTCTTCATAGTAGCTAGTATGGGGCTGTGTTTTGGATTTGTGCTGGAAACAGTGTTGATAATACAGGGATGTTTTAGTTACTGCTGAGCAGTGCTTACACAGAGTCAAGGCCTTTTCTGCTTCTCACCCCACCCCAGCAGCGAGTAGGCTGGGGGTGCACAAGAAGTTGGGAGGGGACACAGCCGAGACAGCTGACCCCAACTGACCAAAGGGATATTCCATACCATATGATGTCATGCTCAGTATATAAACTAGGGGAAAAGCTGGTCCGGGGCCCTCTGCTTGGGCTGGGCATCGGTCGTAGGGTGGTGAGCAATTGTTTTCATTTGCCTTTTTTGTGTGTTGTTGTTGTTATTTTCCTTTTCATTACAATTTTTATTATTATTATTATTTTATTTTATTTCATTTCACGTCCTAAACTGTTCTTATCTCAACCCACGAGCTTTCTCACGTTTACTCTTCCGATTCTCTCCCCCATCCCACCTGGGGGGAGTGAGCGAGCGGCTGTGTGGTGTTTAGTTGCCGGCTGGGGTTAAGCCACGACAGAAATCATATGGATAAACTGTAGTTTAAACTGTATTGCAACATAAGGTTTATCATTTAACGTACTTATGGAAAGGTTTTTGAAATGAAATCCTGTTTTTATTTGTCTTTGGAGACCATGAATATCTGCAAAGATATTATCTGTACATACATATATATATATACGTAAAATACACACACATATATATATATATCACTTGCATAAAAAAATCAAAACTATTCTGAAGGTTTACTCACGTAAGTTAACTTCAAGAAAACTTAAGAAAATGAAGTTATATGACTAGACATTCTTTGAATTCTAATTTCATTGTAAATGCTATCATTTTCATAAAGTACCTATGACAACCATATTTTAAGATCAGGCAGTATTTTCTTAGTTTTAGAAGAGATAAAAACGATCTTTTAGATCATCTTGGTCAATCGAATGCAGAATGTCCCTTGGTATAACTCATACTTGTGGAATGGAACTTGATGGAAAATCTGAAACAATTTTAAACTAAGGCTAAGAATAGTCAGCTATTTATGATACTGAAATTGGAGCTGAATCTATATTTTTGTTATCATTTTCGGGCACAGTGACACGTGAACATGGAGAATCGCTTGTGCAGTCCCCTGGACTTTTTTCATTGTAAAGGGATCTGCTGTACCCAGTAAAGTTACATGGTGAATGTAAAAAAAAAAAGACTATATTGTCATCTCTTAAAGTCAATAATCAGTTTTTAAGTAGTCTTTACCGAAACTTTCACTCGTAACAGTAGGTATCAGTGTGCATACTGCCAAAATAAAATATTGATGAAACTGATAAAAAATCATTTATGTTCATGAATACACTGCATAATGCAACACAGTGTGGGAGATCCCCAAACTAACTCTCAGCAAGCTTGGACCTCAATCAGAAGTGACATGCTGTCAGGCAGAGAGATGCTAGATCAGGTCCTGAAACAGCATTGAAGTGTCAGCCTTAGACAGCATCATAAGAAATTATCTCAGGAGGAATTAGCTTGTTGCAGCTCTGCTAAAATGACTGTACTGATTACAGGTCTACAGCTAATTCTTCCTCTGATAAATTGGGAAATCTCTGCACCACTCTTCCTCTACAGACAATCATAGGATTTACCCTAAGTCCAGCACACATCAGAAAAAAAAAAAAAAATTATACCACTGCAAAAATTGTACTCCTGTTTCAGAATCCAGCACAATTTATAATTATTAAAATTATATAACATGGTAAAATAGTTAATATCACTTGCTGGCAACATATAAAGCTGCAGAAAAAAACAATTACCTCATAATGTGCAGTTTTTGGTCTCTTGATAATGCTTAAACTTAGAAGGAATAATCTAATCACATAATTGCTCTCACATTATACAGTTGTTCCCACATAAAGTAGTTGGCACTCAACTAACTAATCAGGTATGATTACAACTGCAGTATTTGTGAATACTTAAAAAAAGAACTCTTCCTATAAAACTTAGGAAATGAAAGGCAATATCACAAGCAAATAAAATAACATACAATAAACATTCATGACAAGCAACAAGTCTGAAAGATAATGTTTGGATTCCAGGACAGAATGGTGAAAACAATGAATTATTTTAAAATTCAGTGCTCAGGCTGAATCAAGGACTTGTAATATAAAGAAACTGGCCAGGAGAACTGAAATAGAAATATATCAAGTTTTTGACCATAAAGAAAAAGAAAGAGATGTAAAAATATGTATTATAAATATCTCCACATACTCCATATGAAATTGTCTGTTTAATTTTTTGGACTACTTAACATTTTTTTCAGTTTTGGATCTTTTTTGCTTACAGGTAGATGAATCTGAAAATGGAGAATATTTAAAATGAAATTTTTGTAAAGTAAATAAAGTGGAGTTTCTACAACCTTTGTTATGAAATCGTGGAAATGTGCCAGCATGTTTTGAATTCCTGAACTCCAATATCTCCACTATTTTGACTGAAACTATTCACTGAATTCAAGTATGGCAATACTTACCATCCCTAATTCATTCCACATAGTAAGCTGAAGAAAATACAACTTTCCTAATAGTAACACAAAGATAAAAACACTACTGGTAGTTCTAATATCTATTCTGCATGCTTTAATATGATACATTAACACTCTGTGTCTCTGTTTCTTTCGTTCATTCCATGTTTTTACTGATAGAAATTGTAGGCTACTTGTAGAAAAAAATCTGTTTTAGCAACACGTACGTGTGAATGAAGAGTTTGGACGTTTACAACCAATTCCTCTCCCTGCAGCCCCTCACAGGCCCCGTCTTCAAATGCCATTTGGCCTTGAGGTTCTCTGCAAGGTATTACAATGTGGTTTATTTAAATGCATAGAGGCTGGTGCATAAGTTAACCAAAGATTTATTTGAAGGTACCAGCATTTCTAAAGACATACTGTTTCTTAGAAGTACAGATTTTAACCATGAGTTTTTAAATATGTGCATATGACACACATTTACTTAATTTAAATATTTGAATAAATTGTAGCAAACCGCCACCTTGTTTCAGAAGGAACTTGTAAGTGCTACTACTTTTAGTTACCTACTACATACCTATCACTGATAGCTATCCAATGGACCTCTGTTAAGGTTCGCTTGGTATCAAATTATCAGGATCTTATGTACCTAGGCATTTGTAAGCATTCCAAAATCCATGAAATTCGGGCAAAAATAATAAAAGAAAATAAGAAATGCAGAGGTAAAACCTCAACATTTATGACTTTTTAAAATTTTCTTTTACTGAGTTTTATGCAGAAAAAGGTAAGTACTCTTAATCCAAAGGAGTATAACACAGTAAGGGAGTATGGTGGGTAATTTTAACGTGAACAGTTTGCCTTGAATACCATAGTTAGTTACGGCCATAAGAAAACACATTAGGTTTGTGCATAATATTTATATCTTTACCTCGCCTAATTCTCACAAAAGTAAACATCTTAAAAGTTATTGTGTTTTTTGTTTTGTTTTCTTTTTTAAAAATTGTATTCTATAGAAAAGGGAAAAAAAAAAGAAAACCATGAAAAGCTACAAAGGCTAGAACATAAAAGATACCATATTGTACATTTATAGGAAAAAAAAGAAAAGGAACTTTATGAAATGCCACACGTAACGAAGACCAGAGTCCTAGTTAGAAAAATTCAGTAAACTCTACTAAAAAACTATGATGATTCACTAGTTTACAGAAATGAAACCCAGCAAAATATTATTTAAAAATTAATCATAGTAAAATTAATCACAGTATTTAGATTATCCTCAGCAGACATTCCATACATCTTTATTTAAATCTACATGGTGTGTACCATAATCAACGTTAATTGCATCAACAGCAATAAGAACTTTTTACTCCAATCCTTTATAAAATATTTTATCACTATTATATGAAATAATCAACCTAAGTCTTGGGTAGGCAAAAGGAGATTTAATGTACTTTCCGGTAAATAAAAGTGAGTGATTTTTTTTTTTTTCCTCCTTCAGAGAGGAAAAAAAATAGGTTGTAGCATTATTAATCTGACCTTCATTAACATACAGTGCTGACAGCTAAAAAGAGTGATCATTTTCTATCTGAAATCATGACTTTGTATTTTTTAAAGATATTGTCTAAAGTGTCCTGATTTCAGACAAAATGTGAAACTCTTCAGTTTACCAACAGCTGGTTTGAATTGTTTCTGTTTAATAGAATTATCCCATTTTAAGTTCTAATTACCCATGTGAAGAGATTATAATAAAATGTAAGGATGAAATTAATCTGCTGGAACTCAACTAGAAGGTTGATTTGGAGGCTGGGTAATGCCAAACCACAAGCTCCCTCTTTCAGCCCTTCAAATCATTTAATAATAAACTCACAGTTATGACTTTAAAAACCATTTTAAAATGTCTTTGATGTCTATTAGACTATATGTAGTTTGTAAAGCAGTGAATTGCTTTTTTTAATTTACTTACAGACTTGAGTTGCTAGAAAATATTTAATATAATTAAGCTATTTAAAACATTTCATAGCTATTCACATTTCTTTACAGTGAAAGAGAGGTCTTCTAAAGTGCTTCTGTGATAAATGTTCACACTGGGATTGCCATTCTCTGGAAAACTCCAACTACCACAGATGCAGAGGCGCATAGTTTGCCAAAATGAGTTCATGCAAGTTCAATGAATTCATGCAACTTATGTTTCTGAAGCTGTCTTAGAAACCACAGGAAAAGATTTATAGAGTGAGCAACTTCTGAGGAGGGAAGGAGGCACTTTGTTATGTAGTGAAACTTCCTGTGTAACAGGACCAGCGCGCTTTCCAGAATCAGCACTTTTTCAAAGCCAGTAAACATTTCTTTCACTAAGGAAGAGGCAAACAATGATCAATAGCCATTCTCCTTCTTATTGTGTCTTTGTCTGTTCATTTGGAAGACCCTTTACACTTTTGTCAAGTGGATCCCCCAACTTCTAAGCAGTCCAAGAGGGATCCATGGTTTTAAAAGTCAACCCCTGTTATTCACAGAATCACTAAGGTTGGGAAAGACCTGTAAGATCATCAAATCCAACCATCAACCCAACACCACCATGCCCACTAAACCATGTCCCACAATGCCTCTTCCACACGTTCCTTGAATACCTCCAGGGAGGGTGACTCCATCACCTCCCAGGGCAGTTTATTCCAGTGTCTCACCACTCTCTCAGTAAAGAAATTTTTCCTAATATCCAGCCTGAATCTCCCCTGGCACAACTTAAGGCCATTTCCTCTTGTCCTGTCACTTGTCACTTGTCACTTGGGAGAAGAGACCAACACCCACCTCTCTGCAACCCCCTTTCAGGTAGTTGTAGAGAGCGATGAGGTCTCCCCTCAGCCTCCTCTTCTCCAGACTGAACAACCCCAGCTCCCTCAGCCGCTCCTCATAAGACTTGTGCTCCAGACCCCTCACCAGCTTCGTTGCCCTTCTCTGGACACGCTCCAGCACCTCAATGTCCTTCTTGTAGTGAGGGGCCCAAAACTGAACACAGGATTCGAGGTGCGGCCTCACCAGAGCCGAGTACAGAGGCATGATCACCTCCCTACTCCTGCTGGCCACACTATTTCTGATACAGGCCAGGATGCTGTTGGCCTTCTTGGCCACCTGGGCACACTGCTGGCTCATATTCAGCCGGCTATCGACCAACACCCCCAGGTCCTTTTCTGCAGGGCAGCTTTCCAGCCACTCATCCCCAAGCTTGTAGAATTGCATGGGTTTGTTGTGGCCAAAGTGCAGGACCCGGCACTTAGCTTTGTTGAACCTCATACAGTTGGCCTCGGCCCATCGATCCAGCCTGTCCAGATCCCTCTGCAGAGCCTTCCAACCCTCAAGCAGATCAACACTCCCACCCAACTTGGTGTCATCTGCAAACTTGCTGAGGGAGCACTCGATTCCCTCATCCAGATCATCAGTAAAGATATTAAACAAGACCGGTCCCAAAACTGAGCCCTGGGTGACTCTGCTTGTGACTGGCCGCCAGCTGGATTTCACTCCATTCACCACGACTCTCTGGGCTCGGCCGTCCAGTCAGTCTTTTACCCAGCGAAGAGTGCACCTGTCTGAGCCACGAGTCGCCAGCTTCTCCAGGAGAATACTGTGGGGAACAGTGTCAAAGGCTTTACTAAAGTCCACGTAGACAATGTCGACAGCCTTTCCCTCATCCACTAGGTGGGTCACCTGGTCATAGAAGGAGATCAGGTTGGTCAAGCAGGACCTGCCTTTCATGAACCCGTGCTGGCTGGGCCTGATCCCTTGGTTGTCCTGCACGTGCCCTGGGAGCGCCCTCAAGATGAACCTCTCCATAATCTTCCCTGGCACCAAGGTCAGGCTGACAGGCCTGTAGTTCCCTGGATCCTCCTTCCAGCCCTTCTTGTAGATGGGTGTCACATTGGCAAGCCTCCAGTCATCCGGGACCTCCCCCGTTAACCAGGACTGTTGATAAATGATGGAGAATGACTTGGCAAGCTCCTCCTCCACCTCCCTCAGCACCCTTGGGTGGATGCCATCAGGCCCCCCAGACTTGTGAGTGTCCAGGTGGCATAGCAGGTCGTTAACTGCTTCCTCCTGCATCATGGGGAGTTTATTTTGCTCTCCATCCCTGTCTTCCAGCTCAGGAAGCTGAATACCCTGAGGATACCTGGTCTGGCTGTTAAAGACAGAGGCAAAGTTGGCATTAAGTGCCTCAGCCTTTTCCTCATCCTTGGTGCCGATGTACCCTCCCGCATCCAGTAAAGGATGGAGATTGTCCTTGGCTCTCTCTTTGTTGTTAATGTATTTATAGAAGCATTTTTTGTTATTCCATACGACCGTGGCCAGGTTGAGCTCTAGCTGGGCTTTTGCCTTTCTTATTCCCTCTCTGCATGACCTAACAAGGTCCTTGTACTCCTCTTCAGTTGCCTGCCCCTTCTTCCAATGGTGATAAACTCTCCTTTTTTCCTGAGTCCCAGCAAAAGCTCCCTGTTCAGCCAGGCTGGTCATCTTCCCCACTGGCAACACTGCCCGCTATTAACACCAGTCCAAAAATCAAATGTTGATGTGCAGGATCTGTTCACGCCTTCTCAAGCCGTTCCACCTCACTGGCAGGATCAAAGAAAAAAACATAGGGTCCCCTACATCCTTGACCATTTTCCCCCTGTGTCAGAGAGAGAGAAGACAGGAAAGCATCCAACTTTCTCCTGGAAGCATAAGCACTGGATTTGAAACTTTATTGTCTGGAAAGTTAATGCATTTTGCATTTTGTATAAAAAGTAGAGCCAATCCTGAAATCTGGAACCAGAAAACCAATTCTTCAATTTTCAACAAGGATAGTCTCATTACCTTCTTGCCTGACACCATTCTAGATCTCATTCTTTGTTCATGAATCACACCCACCTGAGATACTTCCTAGCCTCTTGGTCAGGCCCACAGCTTCAATCTCCCTCAGAATGAAAAGGACCTAAAATAAAGTTTGCAGTTCTGAGTGAGTACTCTAGTGAGAAGGCTATTATGCAAAACCCAGGTCTCTCTCTTCCCATAAAGGCGCTGTAGAAGCAAGCTTGACAGTTTCTGTATCTGCACATTAAGCACAAATAGAAAGTAGGTATTGTGACTTTATCATGTATTTATTCAATGATTGATTCTACTCAGGTTGAATCTTTAGGACTCATCTCTAGCTTAGGTGGGCTAGATCTTAGCCCAGTTCTTCCAAGGTGTCACTGTTTCCCAGGCTGGAGTGTCTCACCTTGTAAATACAATTTAATTTACTTGCATCTAAATGCAGGACTTCCCTTTCGGCCATATTGAAAAAGATATTATTTGATTATGTTCAGCTTGTCAAATTATCCAGATAATTTTGTAAAGAGTAATACATCCTCTTTATTACTTACTACTCTCTCAATTTTCAAGCCATCTACAAATTTTGTCAATAATGATTTTACGATTTTTTTTTAGGCCATTGATAAAAGTAGTCCACAGCATGAAGCCAAGAGCTGAACTGAATGAGACCTTACTCAAAAGAAGAACTCCGATGTAATTAATTTGTAGGCAATTTCAATAACAATAATACTAGAAAGATTTTTTTTTTCCTTTTTGCATGGAGTATTTTAAAAATATAAATAAATAATTGATTTTGCTTTGCTTTATAATGTAAACTACCATGGATAATCTAAATTAAATTATTGAAACAATAAAATTACTAAACAATGACTGTAAATATTTATTTTTTTAATTATTGCTACATATTTGTAGTTCTTCAGACAGGGCATTAATTAAGCTTTCCATAGCTTGTGTTTATTTTAAAGCTGAAAGCAAGCATGTGTGCAAGGGAAAGAGAAAAATAAGGCAGAATTTTAAAGTAGGAATTTTAGTTGCTTAAGAATTAAGTACCTCAGTTTTGGGTTTGCTTTGTTTTTAAATGGAAAACCTATGGAATTTGAATTGGTAAAGATGTTTTGAATAATATTTCATAGTTCATTTGTATTACATATACTGTCACCCTGAAAAAGACACTTAGAATTTAAAAATATCAAGTGCTGCTTTCTTCAATAGCAAAATAAAAAAAATAAATTATGTCTTCTATTAACAAGCCAGAAGGCAGATACAAAATCTGGTTCACTAAAGTAGAGGCAAGTTTGTATAGAAAAACAGATAATTCCCCCTCCAAAACTGTGAGTTGATAGGTAGGCAGCTACCTGTGAAAAAGAATGAAACATTTAAAATACTTCGTAAAAATAAAAATATTTTATTTGAATGGTAATTTATGTCAGAACCACGTCTTGTTTATTTCTAATAATTATAATGAATAGATCTTAAAAGGTAAATGTACATAAAACTTGGTGAAACTCTAGTAGCACTTCTCACAATTTTGCGTCATGCATTACTTTTCATTAAGTTAAAATGCTTTCTTGCTAGGACCTTTAACTGCTTCACTCCACATGCAATTATAAACCTTCAGGTGGGAAGAAAAAGGTTCTTGCTTTTACATCTTCTTAAATTTTTTGGGAGCACCATATTTTCAGTTTTTCCACTAACTAAAACATAAGGGGTATTATCCCTATCTAAATATTAGGGAGGATTAGTTTTCATTGGTTTAATCTGTATCAAACTAATTCCTACCAACTACAGTAGGTAATAAGGAAGTAAGAAATAAGAGACATCTACTTATTTCCTATAATTACCCATCTGGTGATAAAATCCTACTGTTTTATTTTCACTAATTTAAAAATAGTTTAGGTGTGATGAAAGTCTCAGGATTGTCATCACTTTTTCATGGCTTTATATGTACTTGATTTCCTTTAAAATAGTTCAATAGTTCTCTGACAAAATGCACATTATTTTTCTTCTGTCTCACTTCCTACCCAGTTATGTCTAAGGCCACATTTCAGTCACCTGAATCTGGCATAGAAAATGCACACCAATGAAAGCCCTAATTTAGTGAAATCTTTATGTTTAATTTAGCTGTCTGTCCTCAATAAATCACAAGGCAAGCCATCAGCTTTTTCACCAGCACCTGTACATAACCACAAATAGTTCTACACTACCTTATGATGACGCATGCATAATCCTTGACCTTTCTTCTTACATAAACATTAAACTCGTGCAAAAGCAGAATATTATAGGTGAGGGTATATATGAACTAATCACAGTTCATCCAGTGCTTGTTTTTTTGGAACGTCCTATCTCCCTGGGAACATCAAAATTCTGTAACAATTCATAAAGATAAAATGCCATTCAACACAATCCTATATAACTTTTAACAGATGGAAAAAATACAGGTTAAAATATTCTGTTGCCCTCTTAAGACAAATGTCACTTTTTCCTAAAAATTAAGTTCATTAAAATGCATCAGCATGCATGTAATAGGTCTTTTCACAAGTATCAGTTTAGGTACACACTTATACATTTGCAAAGGCTGGAAACAATGGCTCCTTTAATTTTTTTTTTAGGCTACCTAATCATCAGATTTATAAAACCAGAAATACAAGTTCCTCCAGTATATTTATGCTAAACTTTTGCAATTATGTTGTTACCTGAATAATCTTTCAACTTTGAGAGCAGTCTGTATATCAACTTAGTCATCTAATTAGAGCATGGAAATACTTCAACAAACCTTGTCATCTGTAGTCACATTTGAGGTTTCCTCTGTATCAGTCTGTCTGAGATCTAAGACAAAGTTCTTTAAATAAAGTGAACCAAACTCATTTCTAAACTAATTCATTCAAGACAGCCTGTCAATATTCAGATAATGGTACTTTGTACAGAGGTGGTTATACTTGAAAAAGTATAAGGTTCTTTTCACTTGTGGTCTCACAATTGCTCTGCAAATGCCAATTCAACAGTAAAGCTCATAGTATTTAGCTGGGAATTGCTAGGATGTCAACAGTTCCCTCTGTCTAGTTTGAACATTTGAACTATTTGATGGGTAAACAAGGTTTCCCTCACTAGTCTATAGCTTTAGCTAAACCCTGAAGTCTGCGTCAACTGAATTTTTTCTTTTTTTTTTTTTTTCAGTTCAACATCCTCTCAGTTTCTTTCTTTATCCATATAGTCAGTGCTCTTCCCCCCGCAAAGTGTCTCACTGAGATCTGATTTAGTGCATGTGGACATTAAATGCCACTGAAAAATTCCTGCTAATGAAGTTAGAGAATGAAATCAGACTACAGTTCTGTCTGAAACATCCCAGGCAAGCAGCATTAGCCAATTGTGCCTGCAGAGTAGTTTGGTTTATACTAGCTAAATCTGAAGCATTCAGAATGTATTGAGTTTACTGCACATGGAAAGCTATACAGTGATTGCACAAGAGATGTGGTGCATCTTAGCAATACCATTCTTGCCACTGAGAAAAATTCTGGAGGAAAAAAAATATCCACTTAGATATTCACTTAAAATCTAGGTTTTATCATGTCTGAAGCTGAAGGGTGTTATCTATCCTTGATACTTTGAACTGTGTCCCTGGCACATGCATACATTTAAATGCTGACTGTGGTGATGGCAGTGACACTACTGAAAGCTCAATAAAAGCACTAAACATCAAGTGAAGAGAACAAAACATAAGCCTTATATGCCCCAAAAAGACTGTTAAAAGAAATGGAATTAACATCCAAAACAAATGCAGTAAGTAAATTATTAAAAAACAGAACGAAGGTAGGCTTTCATTAGAGTCCATTGACCTGCACTATATTGAGTTAAAATAGCAATTTCTTACGGAAAAAAAGGAGTGTTGGTGGAACAAGGAATCTGCTTGGACTTTGGTAGCAGTTAAGGGATCCTTGACACCTGAGCTTTTTTCATTAGTTAAACTGCATTCCTCCCACCCCCCTTTCTTTTTTATGAGTACAATCTGTGTGAAACTAATTGATTTATGAACTTAAAAGAACAAAGATTCATGATAAAATGTCACTGAGTGATGATTAATAAATATTAACAGATACTAGTGGATATTAGTAGATCCTATATAATAGGACTAGGAAAAAATTGCAAGAAAATCCTGCTGAAATTCTGTCATCTATGACTAGAACTTCCAATGGCTCTTCAGCCATAAAAACTGAAGCAGTTTTCCTCATCCAAATATGTTTTAGAAGACAGAGTAGCATATTCTGCCTCAGTCTTGTGGTCACAACTGCTATCAACCTGTTTATGAGCTATGGTGATGGCCTGCAGTGACTTTGTGTTTGGTTTCCTATGTGATTCTCAGTGTCTCATCAGAGTGCCTCACTAACTCCAGATCATGCTCTTGCTGTCCTTTGGTACAGTACCCATGGGTCAGTCTCCAGCATGCAATTTCAACTTGCAAATTCTAGGCTCTTCCTTTCCCTGCTGAGCCTTTGTGACTTCAGTTTTTTCACCCTTTTCTTCTAATCATCCCAGACAACCAGTCTCCACTGCCCTGGACAGTAAATTCTCTGCATGCCTCAAAAGCTCATTTCGTTACAGGTGACATCAGAATAAAGGGTGACAATTCTCCATTACTCTAAACTACCATGGGAATTTTTTAAACTTACTTTGTTATATACCTGCATTATGTTACTGTCAAGTGTATCTATAATATCTAAAATAATAACAAAAAGGTAAAATGAATGTCTCTCCCTTGCTAAGACTGTGTACCCTGTGTGAAATTTAAGACTGCAGCAATTTGGTATGCTAGTTATAAATCCCTGAAAAGCATGGTTTATGATGAAAACTTTGACAAACTTAACTACAACTGCACAAAAACATCACCAGCATGACAAAAACTGATGTTTTTCCAGTAACAAAATGTATTATTGCACTTGTAAATTTACATTCTTTGTCTGTATAGGGAAGTAATACAGTAAATTATAACATAATTACTACATGTTGTATATGTTAGAGATTATGATCATAACATTGACATTTTATGGCTACAGAGGTAAATTTATATGAAGGGAGTGAGGGCAATAAAGCTTCAAAATTATTGTCTTTGATTTTTTATAATTAATTAGAGCAGAAAGTGTTAACCTTTCCTGAAAATTAATAATAACACTGAGGAAATAACAAAGAAAATACATTCATTTCTCTTAGAACAATTCCATATATGAAAAAACATTAAATTCCCAGTTTATTTAAGAAAATAAGTAGCATGAGATCAGTAAGATTGTGCACAAGCCTTCTGCTGAGGACTTAAATAACCTAATGGATTGCCAAGGCTTTGAACTGACATCTCTGTTAAGTATAATTTTCCTTGCTCTTAAAGTCAGACATGAAAGCATGTGGTGTACTTGGCATCCCATTTTTTCCTTCTTAATACTTCAGTCCATGAAGTTGCAAAATTAATCTTTTGATTCAGTTTGTAAATCTTTTTTTCCCTGTAGCAAAACTCTGTCTTCTCCAGCACTGTTTGCTGAAGCAATTTCCTGAAAGAGAAACTGATTTGTACAAGAGCTAAGAATGTACATTTGGAAAATTGTTTCTGTGTTTTTCCATTTGAGGTTTACCTCCTCCAAGTTAAAGCAACTGCTATATTTGTAACCTGAAATTCCCATCGCTGATTTTAATTTTTTTTTCCTATTGAGTGTATGGCATATTTATACAGATTCTTAAGCCTGAAGGTAGCTTCTTGGAACGTATTTATATTGAAGAAGTTAAGTCTGCAAAAGACAGACAAACAGGTTTGGTTATCCTCTCCAATTAAAAGATGATAATTATGTTACTGCAAATTCTCACGTGGATAAGAACAGAATGAGGCCACATTTGTGTCTGCACTAAAGGTTTGGCTTCATGGCTTCCGTGATGTGGTTAGCTATCTTCTATCCCAAATGTTGCCACATTAGTGGCATTTTCCATTAAGAAAGCAAAAGTCTGGAAGTTTGTGGTTGGAGCCCAAGTCCACCAGATCTTTTGGGCGCAACTGCTTCCTTTTTCCCTTCTAACATTTTTTTTCTTTAAAGTGAAAATATCAAAAGATACTGACAGACTGAAGACTCATTACCTCTCACACCAGTGCTTGTCTTGAACACTGAAGTAATATACAAGCCCATGGTAAGACTTTACATGGAGAGAATGCCAATGTGCTGGTGAGAAAGGTTTGAAGATTTGAGAACAAACACAGCTCCTGGGTCTTGCAGAACAAATATTTTACTCTAGACCTTCCCAGTAGACCTAAGAGGCCAACACCTTCCAGAGGCTTTCTGGGTTGGACACTCTCCACTAAATGCTTGTGCAAAAAGTTTTCTGCCCTGTGTCACCTCAGAGGCTTCACCATGGATGAATTAACTTCCAGCCGCAGGGATGTCCCTGGCAAATTGCAGGGTCTTTCAGATTGCATTTGTGCTGCCAGACGTCCACTCCCAGGTTCCTCAAGGCTGGTTGTGCTCAAAAGATTTCAGAGACAACGCTGTCTCCCTCTGTCTCCAAATGGCCCCTCCCAACCCAAAATGAAGCAAGCCATATCAAGACAAACAACCAGCTTTCCTCCTTCCTGCCCAGCCTCCAACATATATTGGACTTAGAAAGTAAATGGAAAACAAGCATATTAAATACTACTACCATCTGTCACAAAGCAGTGGCAACAGATTTGCATCTCTTGCGCTGCTGTAACAGTGGTAATGAATGCCTTAGCTTTTAGTAGTAAATAAGAAAAAAATATCAATAAATTGTGGACAGAGTGGCACTTTTTTCCCTGACTTTTTCACTTTTTTACAGACTCATAAGCAAATATTTACATTTCATAGTACACTGCTAGGAATAAAAAAAAGTGAAGCAATTTACCTATGCATTAGCACACTATGTTTCAGATATTTGAGTTATCAAACTTAGAAATATTTTTTTTTTAATTCAGTGGCTTGGAGTTAATGAATTATCATTGCCGCAGATGAAAGAGAAAGAAAGAAAAAAATAGAGTTCAAAGTATGTCATGAATGCAAACCAACGTAACTAATAGGGCATGACTGGTTTTCAGAGAAACTGCATTTAGTCATGGCCCTGTTCAAAATTTTATATTTACAGATCGGAAATGAAGCTTCTAAGGCTGTTTCTCCCAGAGAGAGAAAAACAGAAACAAGAAGAAAATGAATTCATATCCTGATTTCTGCGCTAGGGAATTCATACAGATAGGTTAGTTTTTCCACTGATTACCAGAATACACTGAAGAAGTCATACACAGTCAGCGAGGTATTCTTTCTGTTACCACCTAAATGACTTCTGGACAGTACACTGTGTCTCCAGCCACAATCTTGTTTTGGCATGTACTGAATCATATTAAAACCTGAATGAAATTTATTGCTGAAATCAATACTGCATTTTCCACAGCTTACAGGAACATTATGAAATGTTCAGTATAATATGTGTATGTAATTGTTCCACTGCTTTAAGTTTTCACATCTTATTTAGCAAATATAAACACGATAATTTTTCAAGAGTGTAAAATGCCTGTCAACAGAACCACATTTCAAAATTAAGACTTACCTCAATTTTTTGCAATAATAAGCAATGCTGCCCACCTCCTGACATATACTTTCCAATGTCTTAGTGACTTGCCTAGATCATGTTAACATTTCTGTCATGGATAGATAAGTAACAGTATTGTAGCTCTCAAGGCTGAATCATTCCTTTGTTAGGGGTATAACTGTCCTCTGCTTTCAGTAGTCCTGAAAACATAAAAAAACCGGTTCCAGTTGTACCGTTATATAAGACAGCACTATCCATCCTTATTCACAAAGACAACGATTAACTCTACAGCTTGACCTCTTTCATCCAGAAATCTCCCAGTAATAAGGATAAATGCATGGAGTGAGAAGATTTTGCCAAACAGAGACACTCTTATGTCAGGAAGTGTGAATAATAACAAAAATGGCATTTCCATTAAAAACTGTAACTTAAAGATACTTTGTTAGCTTATGGTTTTGGTTTTTTACGGACATTCATAAATTATTCCCCTCTTTCTTGGTATCTGTTGCTAAATACTGAAAAATGCATGAAAATGAGGAGAAAAAAAAAAAGATTAAAAAAGATTACACTCTCTTGTAGAACAGTCCAGGGATGTTAGTGAATTGATAGACATGTTAGAACAAGAACAGTGTCAGTTCACTAGAAACTTTTCTTATGTAATAAAAAATATACCCTACCTGCAGTAGCCATGCTTTGTTTGGACACGACACACAGAGGTGATGACCTTTCCAAATTATAATCTGCATTTTTGATAAATGATCATATTTTAAGGTATCAGTTTTTAATGCCATAGGAGAAGGAATCGTACAGAGGAATGACTTCATTTATTCATTGTCTGCCACTTTAATGTGAATGATTTAAGTATATTTAGTCTTGTTTTCTGTAAAGAGCATGTACCAAACAGCCTCTTAAGAAACCTTCCAGATATAGTTTCTCTAGCTTTTGTTTATTTAGCATTTACCATATTCAAAGATTTAAAGTTAGATAGGATAAACATATTACAGGGGGTTTTAGTGTGTCTGTGGACACAGTAACATCCCTCTCTCCTCGCACACAGCTGAGTGAGGGATGCTGTGGAATTTTTGTTTCCCCCAAGAGCTTATTCCCAGTGGATTTAGGCACCTCTGTGCTCCTAAACTCTTTAAAAATAAAAATCTCATATATGGACTCAATGCACTGTCCCCTCAGCTCTCTATTCCATCCCCTCTGTAGCTTTGCTCTGAATTCAACTATGCGCAATGCAATGAAAAAGCCATATGTAGTAGCCTTGATTTTTTTTAATTTTTAGCTGATGCATAGGATGTCTGCAGAAATGAAATATAACTTCCATCCTTTCACCTACTTTCTGATCTAGGTATGTCCTTATCTACTTTCACTATTAACTGTCATGATTTTTATTATAGGCTTTGTGATTGCACCTGACTGTCCCACTAAGGATTGGAAAATCATTGTGCGAGGGTAGTAAAGACACATAGAAAGACTGTGAAATCAAACTTCTGCTGAAGTTACTGAGGATTAATTATTAATCTGAGCAGGACTAGGCAAATTCAATGTTGGGCTTCTACAAAAATTTTCTGCATGCTTTCTTTTACCTCCCCTGACTACATGCTTACCTATTTCTAATTTCCATCAATTCTTTCAAAAAATAAGTTGTGTGTTATACATTTACATCACCCCTCAATGTAACTGCTTCATAATAAGTTTATTAGTCTCTTAGCAGATTTGAGGAACTTGAATTAATGAGTCACAATAATTAGCAGACAAGATCTAATGTTAAATCCGTATTTTGTTTCAATTCACATAAGATATTTTTCCGTTAGCAGACATTGGCTAGGGTGCAGTATTTGTGAAATCAATATATTTGTATATAAATATTTCATTGATTCAATACTTCCCTATTATTCTCTTACAAAAAGAACATGAGAAGCTTCTAATAAATGTTTTGGACTGTATTTTGTTTTGGGTCTTGGTTTGGGTTTTTTTTTTTGCAAAGTTTTTCAAAGCAAGCATCCCAAGATAACAATAATTTTGATACAACATTGCATGATTTTTAATTTCTGTGGAAGCTACTCTCAGTTATTAGATTTTAAATTAGGTGTAGTGTATCTCCTATATATTGCCTGCATATCACTTTTTTGATTTATCATGTATGCAAAGGGAAAGAGAATAGAATAAACTATTTCAGTTGGAAGGGACCTACAACGATCATCTAGTCCAACTGCCTGACCAATTCAGGGCTGACCAAAAGTCAAAGCATGTTATTAAGGGCATTGTCCAAATGCCTCTTAAACACTGACAGGCTTGGGGCATCGACCACCTCTCTAGGAAGCCTGTTCCAGTGTTTGACCACCCTCTCGGTAAAGAAATGCTTCCTAATGTCCAGTCTAAACCTCCCCTGGAGCAGCTTTGAACCATTCCCATGCGTCCTATCACTGACTACCAGGGAGAAGAGATCAGCACCTCCCTCTCCACTTCCCCTCCTCAGGAAGCTATACAGAGCAATAAGGTTGCCCCTCAGCCTCCTTTTCTCCAAACTAGACAAGCTCAAAGTCCTTAGCTGCTCCTCATAGGACATTCCTTCCAGCCCTTTCACCAGCTTTGTTGCCCTCCTCTGGATGCATTCAAGGACCTTCAGACCTTTCTTAAATTGTGGGGCCCAGAACTGCACACAGTACTCAAGGTGAGGCTGTACCAATGCTAAATACAGCGGGATAATCACTTGTGACTGGCTGGTCATGCTGTGTTTGATGCACCCCAGGGCGTGGTTTGCCCTCTTGGTTGCCAGGGCACACTGCTGACTCATACTGACCCTGCTGTTGACCAGCACACCCAGATCCCTTTCTGCAGGGCTACTCCCCAGCCAATCCTCTACCAATTTATATTTGTGCCCCACGTTACTCCATCCTAGGTGCAGAATCCAGCATTTGGACTTGTTAAATTTCATCCCATTAATCATAACCCAAAGCTCCAATCTATCTAGATCCCTCTGCAAGGCTTCTTGTCCCTCAAGAGAGTCAACAGCACCTCCCAGTTTGGTATCATCAGCAAACTTGCTAATGATGCAATCAGCTCGTACATCCAGATCGTTGATAAATATATTGAACAAGATTGGCCCTAGAATTGAGCCCTGAGGAACACTGCTGGTGACCAGTCACGAGCCAGATGTAGCCCCATTCACTGCAACCCTTTGAGCTCTGCCCTTCAGCCAGTTCTTCACCCAGTGCACCGTCAACCCACTCATCCCACAGTTAGACAACTTGTAGAGAAGGATGCTGTGAGGGATAGTATCAAAAGCCTTACTAAAATCCAGAAAAACTACATCCACCACCTTCCCTTCATCCACTAGGCAGGTGACCTTATCCTAGAAAGATACCAAATTGGCTAAACAGGACTTTCTCTTTGTGAACCCATGTTGACTATGCCTGATGATTGCATTATTCTTTAAATGCCTGTCAATTGTACCCAGTATAAACTTGTGCATAAAGTTTCCAGGAACTGAGGTTAGACTAACAGGTCTGTAGTTCCTGGGGTCTTCCCTCACACCCTTTTGGTAGATTGGAATAACATTGGCTAGCTTCCAGTCAGCAGGGACCTCCCCAGATTCCCAAGCGCTTTGGTAGATGATCGAGAGGGGTCCTGCTGTAATATCCGCTGGCTCCTTCAGAACTCTGGGATGAATCCCATCAGGCCCCATAGACTTGTGAACATTCAGCTGATACAGCTGGTCTCTTACAATTTCAGTGTCCACAGGCGGAAAGTCACTGTTCCCACACTCATAGTCTTCCAACTCAGGGGACTGGGCAGCCCAAGGTCTATCAGTATTATTAAAGACTGAGGCAAAAAAATGCAGTGAATGCCTCCACTTTTTCTTCATCCCTACTAGTCAGATGATGATCTTCAACAATTATCGGTCCAAAGTTTTCTTTAGACCTCCTCTTGCTATTAACAAACTTAAAAAAGCCCTTCTTGTTATCTGAGACAGCACTGGTCAGTTTCAACTTCAATTGAACTTCGGCCTTTCATGTCTTCTCCGTGCATAAACAAACCACAGCTCTGTGTTCTTCCTGCGAAGCCTGACCTTGCTTCCCGAGATCAGACAGTTGCTTTTTCCTCTTGAGCTTCACAGAGTTCCCTGTTCAGCCAAACTAGTCTTCTGCCCCTATTTCTTGACTTACGACACAGTGAAATTGCCTGCTCCTGTGCTTCCAAAAGGTGGTTCTTAAAGACTGACCAGCACTCATGGACTCCTAAGCCCTCAAAAGCAGATTCCCAGGGTAGTCTGCTAAATAGCTCTCTGAATAGCTTAAAGTTTGCTCTCCTGAAATCCAGGATAGCAACTCTGCTGTCCTTTTTTCTTGTTGCACTGAAAATTTTAAACTCAACAATTTCATAATCACTGCGGCCAAGACAGCCACCTACCATCATGTCTCCCATAAGTCCTTCTCTATTCACAAACAGCAAGTCTAGGAAGGCATCTTTCCCAGTTGGCTCACTGAGTACCCGTGACAAGAAGTTACATCTACAAACTTCAAGAATTTCCAAGACCTGCCCATCACAGCAGTATGATATTCCCAGCTGACATCTGGGAAGTTGAAATCTCCTATAAGGAGAAGGGCCACCAATCCAGAAATTTCTCCTAATTGCCTATGGAATAACTCATCACTGCTTGCATCCTGTCTGGGTGATCAGTAGTAGACACCCACTACAACATCTCTTTTGTTTTCCATCCCCCTAATCTTTACCAGAGGCTCTCCACCACATCATCACTAACTGTAAGGGCTGTGCAATCAAAACTCTCCTTTATGTATAGTGTGACACCGACACCTCCACCTCACCTGCCCTGCCTGTCCCTCCTAAACAGACTGTAGCCCTCCATTCCAGCACTCCAATCATGGGACTCATTCCACCAAGTCTCACTAATACTAATGGTATCATAGCTCTGGGAACTGACCAGTGCTTCCAGTTCATCGTGTTTGTTTCTCATACTGCATACGTTGGTGTACAAGCACTTCAGATATGCTCCTGAGCCCTCCGTGCTCCCAGGAGCAGTGTAAATATTCCCACTAGGATTGCCACCCTCTAGCAATGCCATGCCAACCCTTGGTTTACCTACTGCAATGCTGTTGGTATCCCCTTCCCCCACCGATTCTAGTTTAAAGCTTTCTCGATCAGCCCCTCCAGTTACAGCCAAAGATGAGTTTTCCCCATCGGGACAGGTGGATCCGGTCAGGCGCCAACATACCTTGTCTCTCAAAGGCTCTTCCATGGATTAAAAACCCAAAGTTTTGGTGGAGGCACCAGTCCTGGAGCCAGGTATTGATACCCTGGGCTCGCGTGTTTTTTCTGAAGTCTCCCACCATTACTGGGAGGATTAAGGAAAATACTACCTGAATTTTTTAGCTCTCTTCCCAGGGCTTTGAAGTCTCTTTTGATTGACCTCAGACTTTTTGTTGCGACATCATTTGTACACATGTGAAGTAACAGAAATTGATAGTAGCCTAAAGGTTGAACTAGACTCTTCAGTCTTGTGGTGACAGCTCTAATTCAGGCCCCAGGGAGGCAGCAAACTTCCCTGAAAAGAGGGTCCAGTCTCCAAACAGATGCTTCCATTCCACACAGGAGGGAATCGCCAATGACCATAACTCACCATTGTTTCTTCTTGGTGCTGGTCTTAATGCAGGTTTTCATAAAAGGGGTTGGTCTCTCTGATTTTGGCAAGACTGCTTGCACAGGTTCCTCCTCTTTCTCATTATGCACTTCATCTGTTGTACTCAGGGCCTCATACCTGTTCTGTATGGGTATCTTAGAGGGTAACTTAGAGGATAAAGAGGGGTTTCTCTTACCACTCTGTGCTGTAACCTTCTTCCACCCCTTGTATTGGGTTTGCGTGGCAGCGCTTGGTAGCAGGGGGGGCTACAGGGGTGGCTTCTGCGAGAAGCTGCTAGAAGCTTCTCCTATGTCTGATAGAGCCAATGCCAGCCGACTCCAAGACGGATCTGCCACTGGCTAAGGCTGAGCTAATCAGCAACAGTGGTAGCGCCTCTGTGATAACATATTTAAGAAGGGGGAAAAACCAGGAAGAGGCAGCCGGAGAAGAGAGGAGTGAGAATATGTGAGAGAAACAACTCTGCAGACACCAAGGTCAGTGAAGAAGGAGGGGGAGGAGAGGCTCCAGGCGCCGGAGCAGAGATTCCCCTGCAGCCCGTGGTGAAGACCATGGTGAAGCAGGTTGTCCCCCTGCAGCCCATGGAGGTCCACGGTGGAGCAGATATCCACCTGCAGCCCGTGGAGGACCCCACGCTGGAGCAGGTGGATGCCTGAAGGAGGCTGTGATCCTGTGGGAAGCCCATGCTGGAGCAGGCTCCTGGCAGAACCTGTGGAGCCGTGGAGAGAGGAGCCCACGCTGGAGCAGGTTTGCTGGCAGGACTTGCGATCCCGAGGGGGACCCACGCTGGAGCAGTCTGTTCCTGAAGGACTGCACCCCGTGGAACGGACCCATGCTGGAGCAGTTTGTGAAGAACTGCAGCCCGTGGGAAGAACCCACGTTGGAGAAGTTCGTGGAGAACTGTCTCCTGTGGGAGGGACCCCACGCTGGAGCAGGGGAA
This sequence comes from Gavia stellata, assembly GCF_030936135.1. Taxonomy (NCBI): domain Eukaryota; kingdom Metazoa; phylum Chordata; class Aves; order Gaviiformes; family Gaviidae; genus Gavia; species Gavia stellata. The sequence continues at coordinate 36,746,356 of NC_082594.1, forward strand.
GAGTGTGAGGAGGAAGGAGCGGCAGAAACAACGTGTGATGAACTGACCGCAACCCCCATTCCCCGTCCCCCTGCGCCGCTCGGGGGGAGAGGTAGAAAATCGGGAGTGAAGTTGAGCCCGGGAAGAAGGGAGGGGTGGGGGGAAGGTGTTGTTTTTTTAAGATTTGGTTTTACTTCTCATTATCCTACTCTGATTTTGATTGGTAATAAATTAAACTAATTTCCCCAAGTTAAGTCTGTTTTGCCCATGATGGTAATTGGTGAGTGATCTCCCTATGTCCTTATCTCGACCTACGAGCCTTTTCTTCATATTTTCTCTCTCCTGTCCAGCTGAGGAAGGGGAGTGAGTGAGCAGCTGTGTGGTGATTAGTCCGGCTGGGCTTAAACCACGACACCCCTCCTTATCGCACGCAGCCCTGCCTTCCTCCTGGCAGAAAGCATATCCAGGACCTGCCTCTGTAGTGCCCAGGCTGAGTTGGCTTCTGTGCATCATAGGTGGCAGCGTATGGCTCCATTGATCAATCTCCCTCTCAGACTCTCAAATACTCCTCCTGCAGCTCAGCCACCAAGCAGAGCAGTTCATCAATCTGGTCACACATCCCACAGTCTTGCTTGAAACCACTTTCCACCTCCAGGAATATCCCTTCACACATCCCACAGCCGGAAACCTGGATGGTCGCATGCTTGAACAGGAGTTCTGTCTGTGTGGCTGCATTGGTTCTACCAGGTGCTAGAAGCTCAGGAGAAGCCGGAGACACTGCTTTTTGCTGGATGGTCACTATCCTGCCACACACCTGCCTGCTGCTGCATACCTGCCCACTGGAAAATACATATCCTCCAGTATCCACTACAATCAGCCAGGCTGATTGTTTTTGCCTGCTTAAATCTCCTGCACTGCTGGCTGCAGGCTCTGCCCCTTGTTGTCTCTTCCAATCAGCGGGTCCGGGGTCAGTTGCTCAGGGAATGCCCCCTGTTCAGACAAGCCTCTACTCGTCCATGTGTACCCCTCCTCCTGTGTCCCGCTGCTGCTGCTGGTGCTCCTTGCACTGCTCTGGCGTCCATTGCAATCATGTGCAGAAGAAGAACTGAAATGAGAACTGGAAACTATATGAACCATATCTGGCTTAGAAGTAACGGTGGAAGTGTCTAGTTTCCAACCAAGGGGTCTGGACAATGCAGTAATTCACAGGAATGGCACTCAAGTCAATTCATGGCCTCAACACGAGTGATAAAAGTCTACTAGGGTAATCAACCCCAAGCATTCAAAACTCATGAGATTATTTTAGAAGCATGAGAATTTATACAGAATAGAATTTTAATTTTTGTTTTTTGTTTTCTATTTTTCAGTCCATTTTTTTCTTCTCTGGGGGAGGAGGTAGAGGAATCAGGAATGAAGGAGTGAAGTTGAGCCTCGGAAAAAGGGAAGATGGGAGGGAAGGTGTTTTTAGCTTTTGTCATGGTTTCTCACTATCCAAATCTATTTTAATTGGCAATAAATTAAATTACATTTTTCTCAGGTTGAGTCTATTTTGCCCATGATGGTAGTTAATGAGTGATCTCCCTGTTTTTACCTCAACCCATGAACTTTCTCGTTTTATTTTCTCTCTCCACCCTGTTGAGGAAGGGAAGTGAGAGACCAGCTGGGTGGGCAGCTGGCAGCTGGCAAGGTCAACTTACCACAGCAACATAACAATAGATTTTTTCATTCCAAATTTTCATTCAATGCTATTTAAAAAACATTAAAATAGAAATAAGCAGGTCTACCAGCGCAGATTGCTAGTGAGGAAAGGAGAGAAGAATGAAAAGGAAAGATGGTGGGAATGGTTGAGTTTCTCAGTCTACCAACAGTCTAGAAAAAATAGAGAGATAGCTTAACTTAAAATGTAGATTACTTGATGATGATTTTCATTTCTTCAGTACTCATCACGACCCATTTTACTCCAGAAGAGCTATTTTATAATGCTGCCTGACTATAATAAAACATTAGAGTAGAATTATTTGTTCTGTTTAATGGCATTATTACACTTTGCCATGAACAAACTCACGGCAGAATGCCTCAAAGGGAAGACAGAAAAAAACTCCTTTCTGCTTTTTTTACAAGACAAAATTCTTAGTGAAACCAGTGGTCAGAGGAAGACCTTTGCACTCAGTTTGGGAAGAGCAATCCCTTATCTAGGTAATGAGCATCACCTTGCAGTGTCACAGAGGAAAGAGGAAGAAAAGAAGAGAGGGAACAGTGTTCCTTGAAAGACCCCATTCTGAAGGCAAGAATGCTTGGTTTCTGCTCATACTGCTCCATTATGCAATGGAAAGGCAGGCCTTGCTCAGTGGGAAAGAAGAGGAGGTTTTCAATAAGGTTATGCAATTCAGCTGTGGAGCTTAGAGCTGTCCAGCTTATAGGAGCGATACAAGATGGAAACTTGACTAGGGCACCTGGTGAGGATACCAGTATGGTTGTTTCCTGGGTAGATGCCATTGTTAGATTCCCACTATGTTCTAGCTCCAGAGAAAACCTGCTGCCATTGGTAGAAATGCAGAGAGGGCAGGCTTGGCTGTCTTACTGTTAATGAAAGTTTCTTGCATCTCTCTACATGGTGAAGTTTTATACTTTCAGATAGGAAGAAATTCTTGAAAGACAGAGCTAAGTGCCAACAAAGAAACGAGTGAGTGATTTGAAGAAATTATGAGAGACATGAAGCAGGGATCCTTGAAGCAGGATCCTATGAGGAAAAAGTTTAAAACTTTGTTTTGTGTTACCTGGGAATGTATACATACTGCAACGAAGTTGACTTTGCTGTTATTAATACTGCACTTATTGCATAAATTTGTGGTGGGCTGCATGCATGGAAGTACAATTAGATTTTTTAGTAAAATGAAAGGAATTTTAGACAATTTAATTCTTCTTGCCTGTACCAAATCATACATATATACATATGTAGCTTAAATCTTCTCATTAATTCACTCTGTTCTGCATGCTGCAGTCTAAATTCCTACAGGTAACAGCAGCACAGAAATTCTGGATTCAGTAAAGTCCCCCATAGTGCATGCTGCCATCTGGGCCACACTGGAATATGAGTAGTTTTGCAGAATACTTAACAGTGGGAGATTACTTACTTGAATGGTAATTGCAGAATATAAGGCAAAGATGCTGGTTAGCCTAAATTACTGGCATAGATGTTTCAGTTTTTCACCAAAAAATGGTCCACTGAAAGAGGATCTGTGAATAGGACAGGCAGCTGAATGGGGCTGAAGAAAATGAAAAAGGATCATGTCTTCACAATATGTTATGCTGTCATAAAAATTATATTAGTAATGTGCCTGACATATTGATGTTTTACAGTTGAATGCCATTTTTAACTAGAGCTGCCTAAACAGATGCCCCGTGAAATCTATCTTTTCCATTTGAAGCTTCCTCTGTGTTTCTCCTCTTCTTTTTTTTTTTTTAAACCCTATAATTCATACTAGCATTTTTAAAATTCTTTACTTCTATACCTCCAGAGGTAAAGCTTTTAAAATTGTTTTCTTTTGCATATTTAAAACCAGTCAAAGTCCCCAAAGCACAAAGAAATGGAGAATAAAATTCGACCACAGTCCATAATCTTTGTAAATACCAGCAATGCTATATAAAGAAACAGTTATTTAAATGTTATTTCTGCAATAATTCGCACCATTATTTTAGAGGAGTTTAGAAATTTTTTGTTGTGCAAAAATTAGTTTGGGTTTTTGTTTAAAAGAAGGCTTTTTTGCTTTTATTCTACTACACCTTTTTGAGCCAATATCTCTTTTTTAAAACCTTATTTCAAACTATGTAAATATTACCTTAGCGAGAGCTAGATTATCATTCCAGTTAATCCTTGTTCTGACTTTCCCATCAGAAATCTCACAAATGCAGTGGTGGGGGCATAAAAATAGAAGATAAGATACGTCTTCATTTGCCATATCTGATCAATACACATGAGAATTAACTATGTGATAAATTTACTTCTCTACTTTAGAGAAAAGATTCAGTGCAATAAATACAGCTTCATAAAACTAAAACATTTCCTCATAGGCATATTTAAAACCTTTCTTACACATAAACTTCCGTGAGTTCATTTAATATAGTTCAGGTATTGTTGATACTTTTTTTTAACTTAGAATGATTTTTTTCTAGTTATCTAAAATCCATCTTTAACAGCCTAAAATTGAGCTGAAATATGACTTCTCTGTATGTAAATTACTCTATTTGAGCATGTCACAATATTAAAATGAAGTCATCTACCTGATATTAGAAAAAAGACAAGCCTGTGGCTATCTTTACACTAGTATAAATCTTATCTTGATCGATTTTCACTAAAATGGTATGTGCACTCAAGTTCAGCTATTACATATACACAAATTTGAAGAAATCCAGTCATTTAAATTACAGTAACAGCTGTTTTGACACTGTCCCTTAAAAACTATGGAAAAGTACTGAAAATCCCCAGTCATTGCTCCAAAGAAATGCCGAAATATTAAAAAACACATAAGTTTCTTTATCAGTAGTGCAGATCTGGAAACTTTACACAACTTGGGCTGAGGATCTGTGAATCATCCAGCTACAAATAACCAGCAAAGAGTCAGGAGTCTCAGGAACTCCTCTGCCAGCCCAGCCCAGCTCAGCCCAGCCCAGACTGGGAGTCTTCACCAGCCTTCTTCCTTGGCTTCCACATTCTTGGCTTAAGGACTGTATCCAGACAGGACTACCTCTGCTGGTAATGCTATGCTGCACAGCTGTGAGCCACTGCCCTAAGCAGTTCACGGCTGGGACTCCACCTCTGGAGGCTGGAACTGGCCCTGCCTCTACCCTCCCATCGCTCTGCCCTAATGAGGAGAGCCCTGGTCTCTGTGATGCCATCTCAAAACCCCAGGAAAATGACTTTTACAATCACCTTCATGTACAGAAATTTTCTCTGTGTGATTTTTGGTTAGGTTTTTTTTAGGTTTTATGTGTGCATTAAATTGTTCTGAATTAAAAGGTTAAATATGTGGGCTTTCATCCACTTTCTCAAGATTGGCTTTTGGTTTATGAGACATGTATGTGATTTTTTTTTTCCTTACAACCTTAAGATGTTGCTCTGAAAGAAAGAGAGTGAGAGGTGAATGTGAGATTTCTGCCTTTTTTTTCTTGTTAACCCATGATAAAGACCATTACAGTTGTACGTTGTTTTAAGCAGTCATGAATCACGCATTTATGAGTAATCAAGTACATGCTAGGAAAAAATTACATTGATTTTACTGCAAATTTACCGGTTTCATTGGCATGCACTAATTACTATCCTGTAGAAAGAACTAGATAACACTTTCTTTAATGACACTTCTATGTAGTAAAGTACATAATGCAATTATCATGGAAAGCACAGCATACAATGTAATATCAGACAGAAGCACAGTTTTTAAATTTCATTTCACTCTCAAAATGTTTAGGGACAAATACACATTACTTATTGTAAATGAAAATATAATTAATTTTTTTGTCCACCTAAGAAAACAGATAGATTAAAAAATGTTCTTAAAATATATTTGCTGTTCTTAAAATACATTTCTTCCTTGGGAAGAAACTGAGCCCAAAGTTCTATGTGCATAGCAGCAAAATATTTTCATGATAAACCTGTCCTATTTCTGAAAGTGAATTGCAATGCTGGTAGCTGTTATCTAGTACAGGAAAGCATTACCCTTTTAATATCAATTTACATTTTAGGGTTTTGGCTCCGAGTATTTCTAGTTGTTGATTTGTTTGTTGCAGCTTTTTTCTTCCCCACTCCTTACTGTCTCTGTACAATCTGCTATCTGTCTTCTTGTTGCTCCTTGGCTATTTGCACTTGTTTTTTCTTTCCTTTCTTCCTCTTCTCATTCCTGTCCTTTTCTTTAGCTATTTCCTATGTTATCTAACAAACATTAATATGGCTTTTAATTAGATAGCATTACTGTTAATGATATAAAGCTTGTAGTTATAATTTATTTCATTTTAGGGCTTATCCTTCCCGTAAGAAGGCCATAGCACAATTAAGGACTAGCATGTTTTCCTTTTTTCTAGTTTAAGATTATTGTTCTTTCAAGCTATGATAGGTGCTGAATACTAATGAAGTAACAGCCAGTCCAGCAAAAGGCATTGGAGGGTCATTAGTCTGAGCACCACACACTTGACTTACTTTTTCAGGTGTCAGATGAATCAGACTGCTCATGAATATTCAGGGTATCCCCACGTATCAGGTTTTTCAGCTCTGGACTATGTGTGGGGTTTTTTCCTAGAACAATTTATATGCAAAAGGTGTGTTGTATAACTTTCCAGTGGAACTTAGACAGAAATTGAGCATAAATGGAGCATAAGTTATTCATGAATAGAAATTGTAAGATTGTTGACAAAAGTGGATCTATTCTTTTTACAGTTGTTGTCATCCATATGGATCCATTTCAGCCTAAATGCAATTATATAGTACCTTCTTAAAATATTTTCATAAGAATGAGACATCTGAATTTTTTGGTGTTAACGGATACCTGGAACATAAGGAAATTCAGATTAAATTAGAAATTTATTTCTATATCTGTCAATTATCATATTCCAAATGCAGAAAGAGATGGAGAAAAAAAGAAACAAATAAAAAAACAGAAAAAACCCCAAACTTGTTTTCCCAGTTCTTATTACAACTTGTTCCTAAGATGATACTTACTTTCTTATTTTTTTCTTATATGCATCTGAGAAATTCTTAATGGCTATGTATGTTCATGAAATATGTTCAGACGCTTCATTAAATATGTGATCACTGCATTACATATGAGCACATTATTATGTCTATTTTTTTTGGTCTTATTAGAAAAGGTCGGTGTTAGCCAATGAGGACAAGAATGCAAGAGGGTCCAAATCTGATATCAGTACTGATAATCCACAAAGTTTTGAAGGAGTGTTCCAGGTTTTGTTCTGAGTCAACTTCAAACTACTGTTGTTATTACTGTTATTTATTGTCATTTTTTATTATTATTGAGCTTCTTCCAGAATTATGAATATCTGTCCGTCTAGCTGCAGAGTTTAGTGCAGACCTCATCAATGTTATCTAAAACCTTTACAGAACCAAATGCATGTGCAAAAGAAGCATATTGAATCAGATATTGCACTAGCACATTTCAATACAATCACATGTTCATCTCCATCAAATCACTGCATACTGAGAAAGAACTCTTTTTTGTTAGCATGCGACATTAAAGGGTCCTGAATCCTAGGCTAAAGGTTACAAGTTATGCACAACCAAAAATAGAACTGTGGTCAATAAAAATGCAAATTATGTTCAGAATAGTTATGCGGGCTGTATCACCTTCAATTTTCAGTAAGTGAGAATTTCTGAAAATGAAGCATGAAAAAAGATAATCTAGAAACCAATAGAAGTACTAAAATTGTAGATCCATCTGCATATCTTTTTCATAACCTGTTCTTTCAGGTATAGCTGCTAGTATGTCTGAGCAAAAAGGGGAAAAATATAATTTTGTCTGAACCCATGGGATAATAGCAATATTAAAATATTTTCCCTTCATCTGAGACAAACCTTTCCCTTCATTTGAAATAAACATGCATCAATTTTCAGACATCCTGGAAAAAGGAAAGAAGTGATTTTAATTTTCTCTTTCATTCATAAACCCCCCATTTTCTCAGAATTATAATATATGAATAACATAATATATATAAATATATATAAATATACAAATAATAAAACCCAGTAGTAAATGGAAAAGGGTGGAAAAGTACACACATGTATTCAGTGGATCTGTGTAATGACTGGATAGCAATTTTACCTTTAAGCAATTTGCAGTAAGACATAAGAGATGGCAGAGAGAGATATAGCATATTCTGCTGTTTGACACAATGTGGTACCCAAGGTGTGAAGAGGACTGACAGTAGCCCAACATCTCAAAGGAAGGATGAGTCTCACAGCATCTCACCTAGCCACAAACTTCAGCCAGCTAAAGACAGAGATGTGGCCAACCTTTTTCTCAGAAAGAGTCTCATATAAGGTTTGGATTCATGGACAAGAGGATGATTTATACACACAGGTAAGAAATTCACTTGTTCGTACCAAATTCAGAGGTTTGTGTTAGTATCTATACTTCAGAATAACTTTGGAAACAAAGCTAATTTTCTTAAAGCCCTGGAATTTGCCCATCATCAGTCTTCACTTACAGCTTCATACAGTTATCTTCTAAATCTCTTGTGAAATGATTATTTCTTCATAGGAAACATAGCATTTCAAATGGAATGGAGTAATCTGATACCATGACAGAAAATGTTAATTGAGAAAGAAGGTGAGGGGAATGAAAAAGTATTAATTTTTTAAAACAAAACAAATGCAAAAAAAAGGAGTACGAGTTGCCACGATAAATCTGAACATACTGAAAAAATGTCATAATAATCGATATAGTATTTTTCATCAAATCAAAAATCCAAGTAAGAAATAACATTATCATTGAAAGACATTATAGGATGCTAAAGTTAACACACACACACACACAAAATATGTCATCCACAAAGAAAAGTATGTTACCTGTGTAAGAGGAGCACAGATGAATCTTTCTGGGCTGAACTGATTCTATTTATTGAGGGAATATTACACATTAACTTGTTTTAAAGCAGCAACCAGTTAATATTGCTGCAGTTTGAAGTAATTTCTTAAATTCCAAGAGAGACTTTGTAATAACTTCCCAAATTAATTCTTTTAACTGAGGTAAGTGTGATACTTGATCAGTGAAATAGCTTTGATGGCTTCAAACACGGTCTGTTTTCAAACAAAGGAAAAAGAAGGTAAAAAAAAAAACCCCTTGATGTGATAAAATTACGATGAAAGTATGAAATCAGAAAAATTTCTGGATTCTGATGAACAAGTGTAATAACATTAGTGATGCCAGTGGTACCACTTTCGGCCTTTGGAAATAAGAGGTATACAAGTTAGTCCTACAACACAAAAACACTTTTGAGAACTCTAAGTGGGTTTTCCATCACTGACTACATGGCAAATTTCAAGTCCAATGCAAACCACAAAACAGGATCCTTCTATTCAACCTAATTATCCGTCAAAAGTCAAACCTGCAGACACAGTGAGACAAGGGATTCTGGTTTGTCCCTTTATGCATGTTTTAGTATCACTTATCATCTCTACAAGGACATACATAGTAATAAACTTGTTTACTACCAACAGACCTTTCCAATAAACACAGATCCAGTGGAAGATGTTCTAGAACCACACCAGGATTTCTAGTGTCATACTTATGGGAATCTAAAGAAATGAATGCATTTTTAAAAGCCTAATTTTCTGTTTAAATAAACTAACCTTTTTAAAAGGCAAAAAATTATCTTCCTAAATATTTTATTTATTAATTATGATAATATGTAAATATTGCTGCTCTTTAGCTAAATGTACAGGAAAAAATGGTTTAAAATACATTTATGATGAGCAAGGGTAGCATGCTTTCATGCACTTCTGATGACTATCTGCCTGTTACAAATGTGAATAACTTAGGGCATTCGTATAAGAACTGTCATAAAGTAGTCTATGGTTCAGTAAATCATTCTACATAAATGTGTTCATTAAGAAGAAGAAAAAAACCACAATAGGTGTATGAAAGTCAACAACAGCATCCTTAAATTATGAGCGATGCGTACAGCACTTTGCTATAAATCATACGGCAGTCTTTAGGAGATGAGAGGAGGAATCAGATCAAAGAAGAAATAGAATGACTACCAGTTCTTAAGTCAAAGGAAGTAGCCTATAAACTACCTAATTAAAGAGTGCACTTAATGTTAAAAAACATCATAAAATAACAGCAACTAAGAGAGTTATTGAGGGGGGTTTAGTTATCTATCACTGACATTTAAAAAGAAAGACGAGGACAAAATATTTAGCACAATATCAAAACTATGAAATCTTTTTACAAGAGACTTAGATTTCTCTTAAATTCATCTCTTGGGCAAGCCGTGTGAGACTGATTATATGCACAGATCAGTATACTTGTAATCTTGTAATACAGGATCCTGAATGTATCATGAATCCATTTCCTTGAATCAGAATATACTGAATTTCAACACAGTAGACAAAGGCCCTGAATCAACCCATCCAAGTTTAGACATCTCAGTAAAAGTTAATTAAGGAGCCCTGCCATTTTAGTTTCTCTCTTGTCACTGGGCAGAAATACTTTTGAGAGTTGATTCAGCATACCTAAGATTGAGACATAAGTTGCCTGCTTCCTTTCACTACTGCAACAGAATCTGAGGTCATGGTGCTCAACTTATTTGCACACTTATTTGCAATAAGAGCACACTTTTAGGTGGGGTAAATCTGCACTGTAATTGAATTTCAAGCTGTGAATTAGGACCAGAATCACATAACTGAGACCACGATTTAAATATTTACTATCTCATGCTTTACATTAGTTTGGATTAGTCTTTAAGTCTTTACAGAAAGCAATAAAAGCAATAATGCTCAGATCACAATTGAAGTCTGGGTATTTGTGAAGAGATTTAGATCTGTTGTTCTGGTTCTTGTTTAACTTTATTAGCACTATGTTTTGTTTAATTCAGTATGTGAAATATGTTCAATACAATTCAGAAATAAACATTTTCCACAAATACTGGCATTCAAAGTAAAAAGAAAATACAGTAGGCAGGATGAACTGAAAAGCCCAGCTTTCTACATGAACCATGAGAAAGTGCATGGTTACTTTTAAAATGAATAGACTTTCATGCTCTGAGGTATGTACCTGAAATGAGAAAAAATTTCTGCATGGACAGATTTTTCCATTACAGGTTTCCTTATTTCTTCTTCCAAAACATCCTTGGTCAGATAGATGTGCAACATGTCACACTGTGCAGTAGATCAACTATTACACTGATATGATGTGATTCTATGTGTATGTGAATAAATATATCTTACAGGTTTTTCACATTTGCAACCTGCATCACTGAAAAAAAGAGGTGAGTTCTTTTCCATAAAATACACAAGCTCTAAGTATCGTTATGAATGCAGGTAAGTATATAGAAAATAATACACATAAAAGTGCTTTACTGAGTCAATGCCTCAAGGCATACAGCTACTATTATCATTGTTGCTACTCTTGTAATTATTAAAGACCTTACAAAAAGAATTTTAAGCTTCAGGAGCAAAACCACCTGAACCAAGGTACTTACACTTCTGCAAGTTTTAGGCAAAGTGCTTGACAAAATTTGAAAGCTCTAAGTCAGGGAATTTGTGAAGTGAGGCAGTGAGACCAACTATTAAATCCTTTGAAATATCCTGTCTTGGGAGACATCTTTGTGAGTATAAAGTGGAGGGAAATACTGAATAATAAGGATTTGTGCTGGCTAAATAGTGACAATTGGGTGTGTATGCTACTATGATCTGCTGTGACACTGAGTGAAGAGATTGTGAATCCCGCAGGCTGTTAAGAACTCTTCATTAAAGCCATTATCTTTGTAGGGATTTTGCATAACATCCAGAAGTTAATTTCTTCTTCTTTAGCAAATAATTTTTAAATTAGCCACACAGCATATGCCCTTGTGCATAGTTCACCTTCGGGCTTAGTTAATGCAATAACTGTAAGTTTCTAGACCAAGCTGGTTTTGAGATAAGCAGTGGAAGCAGAGGTAGAAAAGAGCCTGTGCAACTTTTCTTACACAGAGTTTCTGTGTTTAAGTTTCTGGGCAGCAGGAAGGAATTAGAAGGGAAAATTCTGTGCCTTATCTATCATAGAAGATTAGACTGGATGAGCATAACCTCAAACTAAAATGAGGATCTGTTTGCTAGAACAGTGAATATTATCCTTCTAGTGAGACTTGAAACTTGTAGCTGAACTGGTTACCAGACCTTAAGGTAATGTGTTTAAACGTTATAAAAGATTCTGTATTAACAGGAAAAAATATATATCTCTTGGACTAAAATTACCATAGTGACTTTTTTTTCCATGGTACCAGCTTTTACCTAATCAAAACTGTGTATATGACACAATGAAAATATGTAAAAGACTATTCACTGAAAATACTACCTTAATTATATCACTATTATATAGTATCTTACCATCTTTGCCAGTGTTTGGGATGCCACTTAAATAAGTGCTTCCTGTTTTGGGGGGAACATCATCTAAGATGGATGATGGTGATGAAATTACTGAAGAAATTTATTTAGCTAGGAATGAGATTTAGAAAAAAAAAAACCACCCTCAGTGTGCAGTTAAAAATTCTAATAGGTAATTATTTCCAATCGTGAAAATAATTACATTATTTGTATACTCATTCACCATATGACCAGTCTGATAGCCAGTTGATAGTAAAATGATCTGCCCTTTTCTGATCTGTTCTTTTCTAGGTTGTCAGGACCTGAGGAAACTGTACACAGCTCCTGGGATAAAGAGCATGTCTTGTTCACTCAGCAATGAACTTTCTGGCCAATATATCAGTGTTGACAGTCTCTCAGGAATACCTGTGTGGACCTTCACCTACACTATGGTTAGCTGAAAGATACAGGTAGGAAAGCTTTAGGATTTTTTACTTCAAATACACTGATGTTTTTCTAGAGGTAAGGAGTAGATCACATTCTCATAGAAAAGGAGTAATAAGGCATAAAAATAAACAATCTCATGATCATACTACATCCTAAATAATCCATGTGCCTGGCTGCAGAGGTTGAGATAGATGCTAACTGCTCTTCTGCCTCCCTGGAGGAGGCTGTCAGTGGACAGGGTGGGTGAGGAGGTGGTGTCAGTCATGTCTTACAAGTGCTGCTGAGAACAGATGAGCTGAGATGGTGACTGAGCCATTTCATCCACTGGCACAAGCAAACTACCAGCTCCCAGGTTCCAGGAAATTAAGAAAGTGGGAAAAATATTCCTAAAGAGTGCTTTTGAGAGGCAGTGTCTTTCCAGACCACATGATCAACACCTAGGTCCAGAACTGACATTTACCTTTAAAAGAGATTTCTTATTTATAAAGAATATTTTATACTTAAGACGTTTTTAAAGTGTAGGCACTTAATGGTTTTACAACTGAGGCAGGATTTGCACTGACAATAGCTAATACATTAAGCAAGCTTAGCAGGTGGGTTTTCTCATCTTTCCTTTCAAGTTTCACATTATCACCAGGACAACATCTGTAAATGTTCCTGGGTGATCAATCGATATTTCCACCTCTGTTTGGCATACTGAGAGACTATGTAGATGTCTTGTTATTGCAGTCTAAAAATTGCATCTAAAGGTTTTCATTGATAGAATTAGTTGGTTAGCATAAGGACAACTAAGTAATGGAAGAGAAACCAAGGAAAAAAATCCCCTCTGAGGTGACTTATTTTCCCTCCCTATTTTAAATTTTAAGACATATCCTTCAGCAGACTTTTTGGATAAAAAGCTGATTTTCACTTAGTTTTTCATGCTGTAGATGCTCAGGACCTGATCATTATGATTATTATTATTGTTGCTTTTTTTGTTGTTATTATTTTTATTATTAAATAGGGCAATTTATCTGCAAAATCATTTTAGGATTGCAATTTCAAAAGAGCATGTAGGTAATGCCATTCTGCTACTGACTCATTGACAACTTATAGCTTTGTGCTTTGCCTTGTGACATCTCTAACAGTAAAAATATACAGTAGTCATGCTAGTTTCATTCACAAGATCAGCAATCAGGTACAGTCTCCAGGGGAAGGAGCTCAACTACTCAGCTAGTCAAATACTGCCATCAGCACAAAATGTAACTGTAGAAAAGATGTTATGTGGCTACCACCATTAAGTGTTGTTCTTAAAGAGTGACAATTTTGTTCTGTTTTGCAGCTTGTTTTATATAGTGTACATTTACAGAGAAACTTCCTTCTTTACCATCTTCACCTAATCCCACTCTCTGTCAAATGCTGTCACAAAACGTAACCTTTTGTTATGAGTAAGAGTGAATCACTTCTTCAAAACTGAATTTAAGTTCTCAGATTCACAGCCTGGCTGAGGAGATATAGCTGTCACACCTCCATTATACATTCAGCCTCACAGAAACTGAAATAAACAGCCTTGTAGCTGTTACTCCATTTTCATGATAGGTTTGAAAATTCAGTTGTGCGTGTGAAAGCCTACAGGACATTTTCTCATTCACTCCAAACAGTCCCAGCAAATCAATGAAGGGGATTCTGGACTACCTGCCATAAAACATCTGAATTATCCAAAGCTTGCTCTACTAGTTGTTAACTAACTGCTGATCAGGCAAGACCCAGAAAGTATACAGCACCAGATCCATTCACTTAGATTGTCAATATTTAGCCTTATTTTTGTATCTTAATAGAACAATGGTCTAATTACCAGTAGATTTATTTGTATTGGTTAGTAAATGAAGTTGTTTTCCCCTTAACAAGAGAGTCAGTGGAATCACAGCTGGCATTTCCATTATTTCATTTTCTAATTCCAAAAGCAACCGAATAACCTTAATGAGGTGGAGGTTTTTAAGCTGTCATTAATCTCTGTCTAAAGTTCTTTAATAGGATTAATAATCTCAAAAAACCCCAAAACTAAAAACAACCCAAAACCCCCAAGCCAACCAACCAACCAACCCTCCTTTCCCAAGTAAACAATCAATTATCAATCTAGGGGCTTTCTTCCTGAATGATATGAAGCATCCCTACTCTTTTGTAAACAAAATTTGACGGGCCTGGAGGAAATATCCCTTTAACAGAATAAATAAGCATATCCAAAATAAATGGATATCACTTGGGAGGAAAATCTGTGTTTGCCTATGTTTTGTGTAGCCGTAGTAATGAGAATGCCAATTAGCAATCACACTGCAGAAGTGACATTTCCATCATGTATTTCTGCAGCAATATATGGAGTGACAATAAAAATTCCAAGATGTAAAATCTTGAGCTGTTTTGTAGAAAGTCTGGTGTTGGGCTGGGCGAGCCAGAGAGATAGATGAAAAAGACTGCTATGCACTGTAGGTTTGCAAGAGAGCACATTCACTTACTGCATTTCCTATGTTGTGATGAATAGTTCTAAATAATTTGCATAATATATATTCTTTTGCTTTTGGTGCTATTGAAAATACACAGTGGATAGTAGTTTTAAACTTGCCTGTAATGAACTTGCTACGGGGTTGAATTTGTTTGTTTATTTATTTTATTTATTTACTGTTTCAATGAAAAAAACCCAGCATCAAAAGCTGATTGCTTCCAGCTATTGAATTAATAAAATATCACTTGTAGAAATAAACTTTTCTCATGAACAAGAGTTAAAATTTAAAGCAAGATTGTGTATGTAAAATCTATAAATATGAAAGGATAAGAGAAGGTTCGATCCTTTAAAAAACTATTTTAAAAAACTGCAAAAATAAATAACTTTTTTAAATGTACACATCCATTAACAGAAGTTTCATAATGGAGGTTTCCATTGAGGATCTTATTCATTTGCTTGCTTCTGTTGCTGAAAGGTGCACATTTGTCTGTGTGAACTTTAAAAATTAATACAGCCATATATAAGGAAAAATCAATGCTACATGTCAGCATGCATATATTATGCCTGAGCTTACTGTAGAATGAAAGATATCCTGTATGGGTTTGTGTACTATTTGAAATCTGAAGTCTTTCAAATACTTTGTAAACCAGACTGTATTAGTGTATGAAATATTTATGCTGTATTTAAATATCTTTTAGCTTTTTCTTTTTTTCTTTTTTTTTTGGCTAGCCAGTAAGTGTGACATTCTATTTAAAAGTCGGGCCGTATTGATTTGTATTTCTATTTGAGTATGTGATTACATGTGGAAAATTCACCATGTTTTCTAGTCAAAATTGAGTAGACATTATGTTCTATATAAAGTTAACAAGCTGCATTATTTTTTTGTTTGTTCCACATAATATTAAACCTGGTTTTTGAATGTCAGTAACTGCCTATGGCCATTTGTACAAGGCTAGAATTTAGCTACAAATATGAATTTATTATGCAATAAATTTTTATTTTCTTATGAAGGATGGTCTGTGGGAAGGTTACAACTTCCTTCTTTTGAAATCCTATGTTTATTCATAGTAGCATTTGTTTTAACATATCCTGAAAATTGTAAGATTAAATGTTTTCGATTTCCTTTCACATTTTTTTATCTTCTTTCTTTTTTTTTCTTTCTTCCCTCTGCTTCCCTGAAAGCGATTGAATTTCAATTTCAACTGTTGTCTGAGATCCTTTGGTATCTTCTACCTGGAAAAACAAACAAAGAAACAAACAAACAAAAAAACCCAAAACCACAAGCGAACAAATTAAAAAACAACTTTTACTATTCTTTCCCACATGTATCATTACCGAATCTCATGAAAAGCCACGCACTAGCCCAAATTCAAGAAAATGCTACATAATTAAGCAAAATTACAAATAAAATCGGCGATTTTAACACTCGTGCAATTGTGTGTCTGATCAGTTTGCCCTCTAGTGGCAAAAGATCGACCACAGGTATGGGCTCAGCTGGTGTTTCAGTACGGCTGGATAATGAATATCAGCAGAAGTCAGGTTTTAGGACAGGCAGTATTGCAATGCCATGTCACCAGAATAGAGACAAAGGCTTTAGTTTCCTCACCTCAGATGCCACAAACATCTGAGTTTTTGCAGTTTGCAAGATTCTTCTTCCAACCTGACAGAAACTTGCATTTTGTCTAGTAATTGGATTATGTGGTGGGTTGACCTTGGCTGGATGCCAGGTGCCATCAAGCCACTCTATCACTCCCCCTCCCCAGCTGGACAGGGGAGAGAAAATATAACAAAAGGCTTGTGGGTTGAGATAAGGACAGGGAGAGATGACTCACTGATTACCGTCATGGGTAAAACAAACTCAACTCAGGGAAATTAATTTAATTTATTGCCAATCAGATCAGAGTAGGGTAATGAGAAATAAACCCAAATCTTAAAAACATCTTCCCCCAACCCCTCCCTTCTTCCTGGGCTGAGCTTCACTCCTGATTTTCTCTACCTCCTCCCCACGAACGGCACTGGGGGACAGGGAATGGGGAATGGGGGTTGTGGTCAGTTCATCATATGTTGTCTCTGCTGCTCCTTCCTCCTCACATTCTTTTCCTGCCCCAGCATGGGATCCCTCCCACAGGAGACAGTCCTCCATGAACGTCTCCAATGTGAGTCCTTCCCACAGGCTGCATTTCTTCATGAACTGCTCCAGAATAGGTCCTTTCCATGGGGTGCAGTCCTTCAGGAACAGCCTGCTCCAGTGTGGGTCCCCCACAGGGTCACAAGTCCCACTAGCAAACCTTCTCCAGCATGGGCTCCTCTCTCCATGGATTCATAGGTCCTACCAGCAGCCTGCTCTAGCATGGGCTTTCCATGGGGTCACAGTTTCCTTCAGGCTCATGCACCTGCTCCGGTGTGGGGTCCTCCACGGACTGCAGGTGGATATCTGCTTCACCATGGACCTCCATGGTCTGCAGGGGCACAACCTTCTTCACCATGGTCTTCACCATGGTCTGCAGGGGAATCTCTGCTCCAGTGCCAGGAGCACCTCCTCCCCCTCCTTCTTCACTGACCTTGGTGTCTGCAGAGTTGTTACTCTCACATTGTCTCACTCCTCTCTCCGGCTGCTGTTTCCCAGCAGGTTTTTCCCCCTCTTTAAATATGTTATCCCAGAGGCTCTACCACCATCACTGATTGGCTCGGCCTTGGCCAGCAGCAGCTTTCTGTTGGAGCCGGCTGGCATTGGCTCTACGGGACATAGGGGAAGCTTCTAGCAGCTTCTCACAGAAGCCACCCCTGTAGCCCCCCTGCTACCAAAACCTTGCCACACAAACTCAATACAGATTAGTATGTCAATGTTGTGGCAACTAGCTTCTACTTCTAGAGTACAAAGTGTGATGACATTTTGTTGGTTTGCATATGATAAATGCCACTGTGTCTGATGATTGTTGATCAAGGAAATTATGAATGCTTATATGGCAAGCCATAAAAAAATTATTTAAAAATTACTCTTTAAGTTTTCCCAGTCAAAAAAGTTTGACCTCAAATACTCAAACACACCGATGTAATTTTTCAATATCACTGACATATAATTTTGAGCTAGCTGGAGGGCATTAACTTATTTAGAAATGGTACTACATTATTTACAAATATCCCTGGTTGGTAAGCATATTCTTGGATGGGTTTGGAGGTCTGTTAGCTTGTAGACTAAGGAAAAGGGAGGAAAAATGGAAACCCCAGGGATCAACCCTTAAAGTCTGATAAAACTGAGAAATTTAGAAAAATCAGGAAGCTACAAGCCCAAGGTTTCAAAACTGCAGGACTCTGAGGTAAGAGTGTGAATATCCACTGTGGCTAATCAGCAGAGCAAGCCCACATTACCATTGGAGCTTGTGTCTCATCAGCTCAGCAGGGTCGGATGCACTAGAGAAGAAGTGGCAGCTGCTACAGTGTGCCTAAGCTCCGTATTTCCCAAGCAGAAGGTCTTTCTTAAGAGACATGAAAAACCACCAGTATCTCATGAGGTGTAGAGTACTGCCAATGTTATAATGATATATGGGTGAAATAATGAAAAATTGAGAAAGCAAGAACAAACCCAAACTTTTCTGAAGTTTCAGAAAGGTTTATTTTCACTCAAAATCAAAACTGTTTCTTACAATACTTTCAAATATGACACTGCTCTTGGGAGCTAACCTGTTCCTCCCCTCTTGTAAAGGTCCTCTCTTTGTGTTTAATAAACTGAAACGTGGTCTTCCCTTCACTGGTTTTTAATAAATTCCTCATCCTTATGTGAAGATGTTCTGTGTCTGGCTTGCTGACCTACCTCTCACCTTCTGACATAGCAAGTGGATTTAGCAATATAACTGAAGGATATTTTAAATCTGAAATAATGCTCAGGTTACTGTCTGATCCAAACCCCACAGGATACCATGCAATTCTTAGTTCCTCTTGGGTGAGCAAAACCTTCCATCTTTCACTGTGAACAGCTCATTAAACACATTAGAAGGTATCTTTTTGCCTGGTAAAGTGCAGGCAAAAAAAAAGAAACAATTGAGGCATTACTACAGCTCAAGGGTGCCTTACCTGTATTGGAAAGGACACTGGGCTATTCATCTTAATCAGAAAAAGAGATAGTTCCAGGAAAAGACAAGACACAGAAAACACCTTTATCTTCTCCACCTAACAGTAAGAAAATAATACAGCCACAGGTATGATCTTACAGCTATATCCATAGCTCAGGAACAGTGAATGTCATCCCTGGCTGTGTCATGGACTTCCCCTGGGATCTTTTGCAGTCGTTTCCATCCAGACTGTGTAGATGCCTAAAACTTCACCCATGATTAAAGGAACCTTTGAGAATCTGTGCTGTGGACTTTCAGGGTGTCAGTTTCCTAATGTAAAATGTGAATGACAAAGACTCTCTACCCTCTCCCACATTATAGTTTTCATCAGTATTAAAGGAAGATGTTCCAGTGACTGAGATGATATAATTGTAATTTAGATCAGCTCATGAGATCCATGGAAATCTGTATGTTGTGTGTGTGGAGAGCTACTGGGGGGGGGGGGGGGGGGGGGGGGGGGGGGGAGGGGGGGGAGAAACAAAACCTTCATGTATTTGAATCAGCTGGGTCCTGGACAGGAGTCTAAAATGTTTATGCTTTTCTTATCTTTCAATCTTTTAAAGTGTGCACACTGTTAATTGTAATGTAAAATCTACCTAAAAGCTACCTGGGTGTATTACACCAACCTGAACAGCTTTGACTTTCCTTTTTTTTTTTTTTTTTTTTTTTAAACCTGCTTTCTGTCTGGCTGGGATGGAGTTATTTTTATTCATAGCAGCCTGTATGGAGTTATGTGTTAGACTAGTGACCAAAACACTGTTGATAACACACCAATGTTTTAGTTGTTGCTGAACAGAACTTACACAGTGTCAAGGATTTCTGCTTCTCATTCTGCCCCTCTTCAGGCAATAGTCTGGGAGTGGGCAAGGGGTTGGGAGGGGACACAGCTGGGACAGCTGACCCAAATTGACCAAGAAGGTTTTCTATACCATACAATATCATTCTCAGCAATAAAACTGAGGAGGAGTCTTTCCAAGGTAGCCGTTGCTTGGAGACGGCCTGGGCATCTACTGGTGAGAGGTGGTGAGTGATTGCCTTTGCATCACCTGTTATTTGGATTGTGGAGGTTTTTTTCCCTTCACTTATTAAACTATCTTTATCATGACCCATGATCTTTTCTCACTTTTGCCCTTCTGATTCTCTTCCCCATCCCACTGCGGAAAGACAGAGTAAGCAGCTGGTGGGTGTTTAGTTGCTGGCTGGGGTCAAACCATCACACCTGGTGTTTATTCAGTACCATTCAACTGCTTGCCTCAAAGATCAGTTTCCAATTCTCACAAGGATTTTCATTTTCAGGACTCAGGGAATTATCTTTATGGATATTACAAAAATCTGATAGGATCATTTTTAACTGCTTTTTTTTAATAGTGTGAGATAAATATTTTACAGGGTCTCACATCAGTTATAAACCACTGTAGCACTGATTTCAAACTGGTGAACTACTTCTACCTAGGACTATTTTTTTTAATTACTATTGGAACATGAACATTGATTTTACAGTATTGCTGCCAATGTTTTCCAGAAAATATTTAAAATAAGTAAATAGTTAAATCGGTACATGAAAAACTGATCTTTCTAAGTCTTTTAACAATATCTGCAACTGACTTTCTTAGAAGGCATTTCTGAAGAAATTATGTTTAAATTATTGTTAAGAATCCGTAAATATTGCTAAGTATTTCTTAGAACACTGTTCTTATTAGCATTTAGATCTGATGCTTAGAAGTACATTCTTATTAGCATTCAGACCTGATCAACTTGTTAGTAACATTGTAGGTAAGCAAAAAGAAAGTCCCAAAAGACAATGCTCAGCATATGACTTTTAAGTGACTTTGTTGTTTTAACATATCCAAGATGCCTGAGAAGTAGGATCAACACAATAGCCTTATAATATAAGTGGAAAATATGTATATAGGTCCCACTGCTGACAGTATGCATTCATTTGAAAACCTGAATTAAGCTTTTAATATGGAGTAACAGATAAAACACAGCCTGTTTTTTACTGGTGATGCCTTTCCCATTGTCAGAAAATTCGGCTCATCTTCAGCACCATGATCTTAGGCTTGGGAAGAATGTTCCCTACACTTATTTATGTCATTCTGAAAGAAATCAGCTTCCATGAAGAAAGGAGTTAAGATATAAACTACTCAAAACAAAATTCCCAAATTTTACTTTGAGATCCTTCGAATTTCTCTCTTTACATTCCTTTCAGTGTAATTTCTATGTATCTGCATCTATACTGTTCCTGCTCATTTAGACAGTTAAAGCTTATTCGGTCACACTTGTATGAGCTGTTTCTTTAATGAAATATAGTGCCTTGAAAAACTTAGGGTCAGAAGGGAGTTATTAAACTAGAATTAAAAGAAGGATTTCACACACTGTTTGCAAGGCAGAGGATTCATCTACCAGACTTTTCTTTTTCTCTCTCTACAGGCTTTTGCCTTTTAATCCTTCATAAAGATTATTTGATCGGAATTATATTAAAAACTGTAAGCATTTGTTCTAACAACATGCTTGTAACCCTCACTGGAAAATGTATTAAAGCTACTGTCAAGCTGGCTAACTGATGTGAAAAATCCTTCTTCGATCCAATGAGGGGTGAACTTCATCACAGTTTAGTTTTATGATGAAGGCTGAAGAAAGCATATAAAAATCAACAGGAGTCTTAGGAGAAAATAAGATAACTGGCTTGAGAAGATTTTAAGAAAAATAAATCTTAAATTTCAGTATTACATAAAAAGTTTTAAAGCTTAAAACTGGTAGGTTAATGATGCTCAGCTACTTATAAAAGCAGTGCATTTTAAAATAGCATCAGCAAGAACATTCACATCATACAGTTTAAGTAAGATTAAAAATCATCAGTGTTGTGATTAAAACATATGTAACATTAGAGGAGACAAAAATATATCTAATAAGCAATAAAACTAGAATTAAACTGGAAAGCAATCTGCATTTACTTTTTTGTTGTTTCTTTTTTTAAAGACAAAATGTGAATGTGCATAGGGAAGATAGTCTAGACATGCAGTTGGGTAACAAGTTGCTGTGCCAGACTGTCATACTAAAACAGATCAATGATCCATCTACTCCAAAATACCACCTCAAACACTGATCAGTACTGTAAACTGCAGAGATGGGATGCAATACAGCAAAGAACAATTAAGAAAAAAACATGCTTGTTCATAATACCCATTTGATAATTTTTGCCCTAAAATGCAAATCTTTACATTCTTTTAACTTTTTAAATGTACACTGGGAAGTGTTTGAAAGGGGACAGTGGATAGGTACACAATTAGCTGATACGGCCTAATATGTTAGAAGCTTGGATACAGTAATATACAGCTGATGTGACATTTCTAAGTCACTCATGATATAAAGGAGCAAGACCGATAAGTGATGGACCTATAGACCCAACTTTACACACGGCCTTAAATTTAAGAAGTATTAAGGATTTTATATTTTTCTAGTTGTGACAGGTTAAAAGCATATAAAGACCTTCTTTCTGAGGTGCTTAATGTTTTTGAAGATAAAACCTTCAAAAATAGTTTTAGCAAAAATAGTATTATCTTTGAAAAAATTTAAAGGGGAATAAATTAGTCTGTCAACTGAAAAGACAAAAACAATGTCAGAAAGCTTAAATTAAAGGTACAGGATGCCAAAACAAATTTTATGATTTACCTGAAAGCAGATAAACATGCAAAAATATCACATGTATTGGAAAATAAATCCTGCAATTAACATACATTGCAGATATAAGCATTACACCCTAGTATACTGCTTATTCTATACCTCTGATCCCCCTCCTTTTTTATGAAGTTCAAGCAATAGATCGATTTTTTGGTATCAATATATATACAAGACAAGTCTCTAGTGACGCAAATGAAAGCATTGACCAGTGTAAGATTTTAAAATCAAACCTTTACATCCCTAATTATCTTTTCCAAGGTAAAGTTCTGCACGGAGACAGGGGAATAAGAACAGAGAAAGGATGTAAGGATTCACCCCATTAGGTCTGAGAAAAACAAGAATATGTACCCCTGTTACAAAAGAAAAGTAATAATGCACCTAGTAGACTGGAGACGCTTTAAAAGAATTACTCTCTTAACAATGCCAAGATCAGTGTCTGCATATGTCATTTGCCATATTATCGACTGTCTTTATTGGAAATTTTCTCAGTGTTGCGCTGATGAGCTGGTACATATCGAGGTCTGTGCCAGATTGTCTCCTTTCTTTTCACTCCATTTGGGACTTACTCAACCCCAGAAAGTACTAGCTAAATGTGTCATTAACCTGCGAGTAACGGCTGTTGATTAAAATCTGTTTTGTATGAGGGAACGGGGTAAAGACTGTTTTTTGTTGCAACTTCATCTTCAATAATATCAGGGTTTTTTGAAGACCCTTTGTATCTAGGCTTCTGGGTCTGTTTTCTACTTCACTACCAAATCAGGCAGCTATCATTGTAGTGCTTCTGAGAACAGTTCCTGCCATGTATAAAATAGATTTTTTATGATATGGACATAAAATGCCAGTCAATGGACTAAAATAGCATTGACCTGAAAATATGAACCAAAATTTTTAAAAGATAAATTATTCCTTTTTTTCCCAGCAAAATTTCACACGGAGAAAAACATTACAATATACTAGCTTTGAACTGTATTTCAAACTGAAGTTTTGGGGTTTTTTAAACTGACATTTCTGAGCTAACTGCTTGTAGTAATAACCTTACAAATTATGTCATGTCCCTGCAACACTAACATAATATGAATGAAAGATACGGTAAAGCTGATTTTTTATCCAGCCTTCCTGCAAATTTACAATCAGAATAGGAATTTTAATGTTTAAAAATTAAAGATCTTGTTTAAAAATTAAAACATTTAAAGTCTTTCTTCTGATTATTTTAAAAAAGCACAAAAAAACCAGAAAGAAAACTAGTTAGCAGTCTTTTCTTTTTGAATTCTAAAGATATTAGTATCACAAGTGATGTCACTTTCAGCAAGGTGATTCTGACCAGTAATTGCCTGAGAAACATCCCTTGCAATTTGCGTTATATTTAAAAGTTTTGGGGTTTTTTTACTGTAAATAGTATTTCTGATACCTCAAACTTAGGGAAAAAACAAGTTAAAGAGCAACAAAGATGCTTCTGAATCTGGTGTGAAATAAGAACTCAAAGGTCAAATACAAATTTGGAAAAAATTTATGCTAGTACTCAAGGGTAAATCATGGTTCTGTGATGGAGTTTATATTTTTCAAACTTTAAAAATAAATATTATAGGTAAATAACATAAATTCAACAGTAGGCTGAGACCATAATTATCAGTATGGCATTCCTGTGAGGTTTTGGCTGAATTTGAACTGGTATCAGAATACAGTCTTTTTCAAGTTAATATTTGATCTGGAGGTAAAATAAGATGGGGTCAAATATTACCTGGAAAACCCCTCAGAACTCAGAGAGTTTAAATTTCCAGTGGTCTCCTCTAAGTCAGATCTAGTAGCATTTTTTAAGGGTAAGTTCCCTGAACCGAGACCTTTAATGCCATTTGAGACTCCCTAGATTATCCCAAGCAGCCTCCTGCTGACAGTCCAGAAGAGAATGCGGGTCATTCATAGGTTTTATGTCATACTTGCCAACTTCTTATAGATATTTTGGATACCCCAGGGCTTCTCAGATGCCACTAAGTGTTTTTGCATCTGGGGAACTAAGATGACCCTTATTGCTTTTCTCTCTGTAATCAGTTTTAAAAGAGGAAGCACAACATGTTTGAGCAATAAGCAGCTGTAGCAATCTAGAAGGCTTTTACCACTCTTTTTTCCTTTCAGTTCGGACTTTATCCAATGTTGCTATGTTAAAAATCTTGTTTAAGGGTAAAGAGGAAACACACCTCATGTATAAAACCAATAATTTAGTGTAAGTGTAGTGGCTATTTTAACAATCTAATCCAGGAAGCATTATTAATTCAGGTCAAATTATTACAGAAAAGGAAATACTAATTCTCTATAGAAAAAAAGTCTCAGTAATAGCAGTAATACAATTAAAACTGTTACAGACACATCTCAGTTTTATGTTTTTCCTGGTGTTATCCCTCCTCCTGCTCCTCTGGGAGCTGGTTTCATTCCAGTGGTGGTGGAAGGGATGCTACAGTGAGTTGTCAGCAGCAGGAGTCCTTCACCAGGAGGAATATGGTTGGTGTTCATGTTTGGGCTTCTTCTTCCTCACTATGGGATTCACCAAGAATGATTTTTATGTGTTTGCTAAAATTATTTTACAACTTTCTCTTTCTTCATTGATCTGTAACTGCATGTTATATCTGAATATAATAACTATGATAGCTTTTAGGTATGTTAGATACTTGTTCTTTTTTCTTTCTTACACCTAAAACCAATTTTCTCCAGCTCCAGATCTGCATTTCTGTATCTGACCACGGGTGAGTTATTTACAGCCATGGCGTATCCAGTGCCAACCTATACTCCATCCTTTATCATCCCACTCCGTGCTCTTCTGTGCTGCATTCCCACTTCTCAAGGCTTCTGCTATCAGACCAGGTCTATATTTCTCTACTCTACATGATTATCTTAGAACCATAAATAACTCATTCTGCATAGAAAAAACTATTTGTCACTATTATCTCTATAAAACTATGATTGCACCATATAATGATAAAGAAAACAAATTAGCCATAAAACTGGGAGGAATGGCTGACACACCAGAAGGCTGCGCTGCCATTCAGCGTGACCTGGACAGGCTGGAGAGTTGGGCAGAGAGGAACCTTATGAAATGCAACAAAGGCAAGTGTAAGGTACTGCACCTGGGGCAGAATAACCCCATGCATCAGTACAGGTTAGGGGCTGACCTGATGGAGAGCAGCTCTGTGGAAAGGGACAACAGGATGACCATGAGCCAGCAATGTGCCCTTGTGGCCAGGAAGGCCAATGGCATCCTGGGGTGCATCAAGAAGAGTGTGGCAAGCAGGTCGAGGGAGGTTATCCTCCCCCTCTGCTCTGCCCTGGTGAGGACGCATCTGGAGTACTGTGTCCAGTTCTGGGCTCCCCGGTTCAAGAAGGACAGGGAACTGCTGGAGAGGGTACAGCAAAGGGCTACAAGGATGATTAGGGGACTGGAGCATCTTTGTTATGAGGAAAGGCTGAGGGACTTGGGTCTTTTTAGTCTGGAGAAGACTGTGGGGGGATCTTATCAATGCTTATAAATACTTAAGAGGTGGGTTCCAGGAGGATGGGGCCAGTCTTTTTTCAGTGGTGCCCAGTGACAGGACGAGAGGTAATGGGCACAAACTTGATCATAGGAAGTTCCACCTAAACATGAGGAGGAACTTCTTTACTTTGAGGGTGGCAGAGCACTGGAACAGGCTGCCCAGAGAGGTTGTGGAGTCTCCTTCTCTGGAGATACTCAAAACTCACCAGGACACATTCCTGTGCAATCTGCTCTAGGTGAACCTGCTCTGGCAGGAGGGTTGGACTAGATAATCTCCAGAGGTCCCTTCCAACCCCTATCATTCTGTGATTCTGTGATAACCACCTGATCAGAAGAAAAATTGCTGTTACAGCTAAACCAAATAAAAACAAAGCTGCAGGCAGGTCAAGAAAAGTTCAGACAAAGCAATCCTGACAAAGCTCAGTCCTAAGACTTTGCAAGCTTATTGCAAAGCCTGTGGTCTTTACTAACTGTGGGTATATTGTATTATAGGCTACAGGATTACAGCACTTGCAGAGAAGGAAGTATTATCTCATATATTGCATCAATTTTAAACTCTTGAAACTTCATCTAGTACAAATGAAAGTCAAATTTTAATTTCTTTATTTTTTAAATACAGCAGTAAATTTCACATTTATGACTGGACCTGAAATCATTCATCAAAGTGAAGCAAATATCCAGACTATGGTACTTAAAGCACCTGACCCGTCTTCTGAATCTGGGAAGTGAATAAACAAACGAGACTGTTGCTATCCTGGGCTAAGTCTGCCACCAGAACTGAGAATACTTTGAGGTTGCAATTGCAGATGCCTTAAATGTGCTAGTTTTGTTTCTTTGGTTTGTTTGTTTGTTTGTTTGGCCTCAGCTCTATGTAGGGAGTTAGTATCTGGCAGGTTGTGAAACCAGTCTGTATAACTTAAATCTAAACACTGTAATACGTTTAAAGTTTATATTGATAAAGTTCAGTAAAATAACATTGCAGGAGGTCAGAATATGGCTCAAAATAATGATTTGCTTATTTCTGAGATATGCAAAAACTTTCACATAAAAAAAAATCTATGCATCTTTTTTCTCCTAATGTGTGGTCATTTAATAGGAAATCTTGTGCTGTTTTGCCATTGTATTTTTGAGGCCTTAAGCAACAAACAGAAAACAGTATTGTGTTAAGACTACTGAATCTGTAACGGAGGGCTCTGGACAGCTCAGGAGCAATGTCTTTATTGAATTTCCCCTGAATGGTCTCAGGGAAAATGGCTTAGTAGATGTGGGATACATGTATCAAAGCTCTCTGCTATGAAAGGACAGCTGGCATGATTTTGTGCTACTCTTTTCCACCTTTTTAATCCTCTTGTCACAAGTAAGTAATGAAATAAGTGTTTATTGAGCATTCCATTAACGGAAGGAATTCTGACAAAACCTTGTATTAACACGTCAGAAGACAGATGACGTTGTAGCTCCAAACTTCTCCATCTGTACCTACAATACAAAGCCTGAAGTAGAATTCAGAACAGGCTTACACTAGATAAATTTTGGCTCTGTTTAAATTGATAAATAAAGGCAGGAAGAAGCTTGGTTTAGACCCACATTGACTCACTAGATCAGATTTGTCTTGGAGAGATCTAGTTGGAGTAAACCAAACCTGAGCTATGGACCAACATAAAAATTAAGCAGAGTGAACAATAGCATTTCATGTACTGCATGATTGTGTGCCAGTGACTGTTTTTTGGTCCTAAGCCTGAGTAGCATGGCATCACTTATAGACATAGACCTAACTCTTCTACCCTCTCAATCAGGCTAGCCACAATGCATTGTCTATTGCAAATAGTCCTTAGCTCATGTGAATGACCAAATTATGGTCAAGCACTGTTGTAGAGTGGTAGCTGGCACAGACTAAATGACGGGATGTACTTTCCTAACACTTTAACACTGTGGGTTTAACAATTGTGTACCTGTACCCATGACATATCTCTTCTAACTTTCTTGGAATAGGCATAGCCTTGCAGAGTTGATGCTCAAGGTTTCTCCCTGCCCCTCTTTTATTTAGTAAAATAGATGTACACTGAGACCCATGCACTTCTTGCCTGCATTGTTGTCTGTTGAACTGTTGTAGCTTGGCTTAAAATGTTCACATTATGCTTAGAAAAAGACAAACTGCCATAATGCTGCATATGAGTCAGTTTTTACTGGCCTAGCAGACTGCAAGACTGAGCATCTGCATGCACATTAAGACGGAGAGTATGCTGAGAATCTTCCTTCTAAAAGGGATCAGAGCTCAACCCTATGCCCTAAATGGAGCCCAATCTTACAGATAAACAATGCAGAAAGTAATCAAGCTGTATACACACAGGTGACTGACGGTACAACAAGCTTTCTGTGTTTAATCTTTGCTTAACACAGAAAAGTTTTCAACAGTGTGGTTATAAATGTAACGAAGCCACCATGAGCAGAATACGCATTTGCTTCAGATGGATGACTGATGATCCATTTGTGGTCTCTCCCCTTTGATAGATGTTTGTCCACATTGTAAAGGCACCATGTGGCTTTTCAGGCATCTGGCAACGGCTGGTCATATTCAGGACAAGGGTAGCAGAACTTCTGTTTGGCCAGATTGCAACACAGCACTAAAACAGCAAAGAAGAATCTTTCATATTACTTGACTCTATAGAGTATTATCAGCCTCCTCCTTTCAGGAGCATTCAAGTATTAAATGAAAACCAGAGCCCATTTATGAATACATTGTTCCAGTTCTATATGTGCTGTATAATTAAAGAGCTATTACACCAGTAACTGATTACCCAAAACAACTGCAGCCAACCGTAAAGGAACACACAAAGCTGTATTCACCATTTGTTCAGTAATTTAAAAAATAATAATAAAATAAAAAAAGTCCAACCAAGTCTAAGGGTGAAGAGAAGGTCAAATTTCAGTGGATTTTATTGATTAGATTTTGTTTACTGCTATGGGGCACACTCGTACAAAACGTGCTATACAGAGAAGGAATTAAACCAAGCTAGAAGGCTCAGGGGGCTCCCAGGGCTTTTAATGCAATGTTTTAACATTATGTCTGGAAAGGGTAACACGGGACTCAGCATACACCTGTAGGCTGTGGCAAATTTAGGCCTAATAGCTCTAAAACAATGTAAGCAAGACAGTGCAGATAATGAATCTGCCTTCTGAACATGTGTTAACAACAGATTTTCTAACGTATGGAAAATGTAAATATATGTATTGTTAATAAAAAGATTAAAATTAAGAGACTGAATATAACTATTAACAGCATATCAGATGACATTCACAGAATCACTAAGGTTGGAAAAGACCTGTAAGATCACCAAGTCCAACCATCAACTAACACCACCATGCCCATTAAAACATGTCCCACAATGCCTCGTCCACACGTTCCTTGAGCACCTCCCAGGGATGGTGACTCCACCACTTCCCTGGGCAGCTTATTCCAGTGTCTCACCACTCTCTCAGTAAAGAAATTTTTCCTAATATCCAGTCTCAATCTCCCCTGGCAAAACTTGAGGCCATTTCCTCTTCTCCTGTCACTAGTCACTTGGGAGAAGAGACCAGCACCCACCTCTCTGCAACCCCCTTTCAGGTAATTGTAGAGAGCGATGAGGTCTCCCCTCAGCCTCCTCTTCTCCAGGCTAAACAACCCCAGCTCCCTCAGCCGCTCCTCATAAGACTTGTGCTCCAGACCCCTCACCAGCTTCGTCGCCCTTCTCTGGACACGCTCCAGCACCTCCATGTCCTTCTTGTAGTGAGGGGCCCAAAACTGCACACAGCATTCGAGGTGCGGCCTCACCAGCGCCAAGTACAGGGGCACAATTACTTTCCTAGTCCTGCTGGCCACATTATTTCTAATACAGGCCAGGATGCCATTGCTCTCCTTGGCCACCTGGGCACACTGCTGGCTCATATTCAGCTGCCTGCCAGTCAACACCCCCAGGTCCTTTTCTGCCAGGCAGCTTTCCAGCCACTCATCCCCAAGCCTGTAACGTTGCGGGGTTGTTGCGACCAAAGTGAAGGACCCGGCACTTGGCCTTGTTGAACCTCATCCAATTGGCCTTGGCCCATTGATCCAGCCTGTCGAGATACTTCTGCAGAGCCTTCCTACCTTTCAGCAGATCAACACTCCCACCCAACTTGCTGTCATCTGCAAACTTGCTGAGGGAGCACTCAGTCCCCTCATCCAGATCATTGATAAATATATTAAACAACACCGGTCCAAAACTGAGCCCTGGGGGACTCCACTTGTGACTGGCCGCCAACTGGATTTAACTCCATTCATCACAACTCTCTGGGCTCGGCTGTCCTAACAGTTTTTAACCCAGCGAATAGTGCACCTGTCTAAGCCATGATTCACCAGCTTCTCCAGGAGAATACTGTGGGAGACAGTGTCGAAAGCTTTACTAAAGTCCACGTAGACAACATCCACAGCCTTTCCCTCATCCACTAGGCGGGTCACCTGGTCATAGAAGGAGATCAGGTTGGTCAAGCAGGACCTGCCTTTCATGAACCCGTGCTGGCTGGGCCTGATCCCTTGGTTGTCCTGCATGTGTCCCGTGAGTGCCCTCAAGATGAACCTCCCCATAATCTTCCCCGGCACCGAGGTCAGACTGACAGGCCTGTAGTCCCCCAGATCCTCCTTCCAGCCCTTCTTGTAGATGAGCATCATGTTGGCAAGCCTCCAGTCGTCCGGGACCTCCCCTGTTAACCAGGACTGTTGATAAATGATGGAGAGTGGCTTGGCAAGCTCCTCCGCCAGCTCCCTCAGCACCCTTGGCTGGATGCCATCAGGCCCCATAGACTTATGAGTGTCCAGGTGGCATAGCAGGTCATTAACTGCTTCCTCCTGGATCATGGGGAGTTTATTTTGCTCTCTATCCTTGTCTTCCAGCTCAGGGAGCTGAATACCCTGAGGATACCTGGTCTGGCTATTAAAGACTGAGGCAAAGAAGGCATTAAGTACCTCAGCCCTTTCCTCATCCTTGGTGACAATGTTGCCTCCCGCATCCAGTAAAGGATGGAGATTCTCCCTGGCTCTCTTTTTGTTGTTAATGTATTTGTAAAAACATTTTTTGTTATCCCTTACGACCGTGGCCAGATTGAGCTCTAGCTGGGCTTTTGCCTTTCTAATTCCCTCTCTGCATGACCTAATGAGATCCTTGTACTCTTCTTCAGTTGCCTGCCCTTTCTTCCAAAGGTGATAAATTCTCCTTTTTTTCCTGAGTCTCAGCAAAAGCTCCCTGTTCAGTCGTCTTCCCCGCCGGCTCTTCTTACGGCACATGGGGACTGCATGCTCCTGCACCTTTAAGATTTCCTTCTTGAAGAATGTCCAGCCTTCCTGGACCCCTTTGCCCTTCAGGACCATCTCCCAAGGGACCCCTCTCAACCAGTGTCCTGAACAGGCCCAAGTCTGCCCTCTGGAAGTCCATGGTAGTGGTTTTGTTCACCCCCCTCCTTACTTGGCCAAGAATTGAGAATTCTATCATTTCATGGTCGCTAAGCCCAAGACAGCCTCTGACCTTCACTTCTCCCACCAGACCCTCTCTGTTTGTAAACAGCAGGTCAAGCAGGGCACCTCCCCTGGTAGGCTCCCTTACCAGCTGTGTCAGGAAGTTATCTTCCACAGACGCTAGGAACCTCCGGGACTCTTTCCTTTGGGCTGTATTATATTTCCAGCAGACATCTGGTAAGTTGAAGTCCCCCACAAGAACAAGGGCTGGTGACTGTGAGACTTCTGCCAGTCGCTTGTAGAACACTTTGTCACCTTCTTCATTTTGGTTGGGTGGTCTATAACAGACACCCAGCAGGATATCCACCTTGTTAGCCTTCCCCTTCATCCTTACCCATAAGCATTCAACCTTGTCATCACAATCATTGAGCTCTAGACAATCAAAACACCCCCTAACATACAGATCCACCCCACCACCTCTCCTTCCTTGCCTATCCCTTCTGAAGAGCTTATAGCCATCCATTGCAGCACTCCAGTCATGCGAGTCGTCCCACCATGTTTCTGTGATGGCGACTATATCATACCTGTCCTGCTGCACAACAGCTTCCAGCTCCTCATGTTTGCTGCCCATGCTGCATCCATTGGAGTAGATGCACTTGAGCTGGGCTATCGATTTCACCCCTAACATTGGCACGCCACCCCTAGGCTCATCTCTAGGCAGCCTGGTTTCATCCCCTTCCCCCTTCAAATCTAGTTTAAAACCCTTTTGATGAGGCTCGCCAACTCATGAGCGAGAATCCTTTTTCCCCTTGACGATAGTTGAACTCCATCTGCAGTCAGCAGGACCGGTGCTGTGTAGACTGCCCCATGGTCAAAAAAACAAAATTCCTCTAACGGCACCAGCTTCTGAGCCACGTGTTAATCAGGTTTGCTTTCCTGTTCCTTTCAGTGTTCCTCTCCGCCACTGAAGGGATTGAGGAAAACACTACCTGCGCTCCTGATCCCTCAACCAGTCGCCCCAGCGCTCTGAAGTCCCTTTTGATCACTTTTAGGCTACTTTGTGCAACCTCATCGCTGCCAACCTGCATAACCAACAGCGGATAGTAATCAGTGGACCGTACCAGACCAGGGAGCTTCCTAGTGACCTCTCTCACCCGGGCCCCAGGGAGGCAGCAGACTTCCCTGTGGGTTGGGTCTGGTCGGCATATTGGGCCCTCTGTTGCCCTCAGGAGGGAATCGCCTACAACAATTACCCTCCTTTTTGTCTTCGCAGAGGTGGTTGTGATGCATGGGGCAGACTGTCTCGCCCTAGGCAGCCCCCAGGAAGGACTATCATTCATATCCTCATTAGCCTGGCCCTCAAGTTCCAGAGCCCCATCTCTGTTGTGTAGCGGCAGCTGAGAAGGTGAGGGACGCCAGGAGGGGATTCGCCTGCTACCCCAAGCAGGGACCTTTTTCCTTTCCCCTTTGCCTCTTAGGCCCCCTCCTTCTGCCCAGCAGCAAGAGGGTAAGGGGTCCTCTGCTTCTCGTGGAGCCTCCATCCTCTGCCTTTCCCTCAGGGATGGTAGGGCATGGCTCCACCAGTCTATCTCCCTCTCACACTCCCTGACACTCCTCAGCCTCTCCACTTCCTCTTTCAGCTCTGCCACCAGGCTGAGCAGATCGTTCACCTGGTCTCACCACACACAGGTGTTGTCTCTCCCGGCCTCCGGCACAAGCAACAGGCTCAGGCACTCCTGGCAGCCGGAGACCTGGACAGCCATGTGCTTGAGCAGGAGCTCCGCCTGGGTCGCCACATTCCTTCTGGCAATGGCTTTTGGCCGAGTGGAGACCATGGCTGGGCCTCTTCTGGGAGAGTGATGTCCACTCATCGAAAGAGGCTATAGATCCAGGAGGGGAGGACTGCGCCCCGCCCGCACGCCTTCCCCGCACACCCTGCCTGCACGCACGGCCACGCAAACTGACGCACCACACCCTTCTGATGCGCCGCGCTGTGGGTCGCTCCGCCCCCTGGGGGCTGCTTTTGTACGCGAGGGGCTCAGGCCGCCCCCGCTCTAGTCCCCGCCCACGCTGAGTCAGAGCTGCCGCTCGTCAGGAGCTCGCGCTGCCGGCTCGGGGTGGGGGGTGTGGGGGGTGTGGGGGCGGGCTGGGGCTCCCTCTCTCTCCCTGTGCTTTCGCCTTCGCCGTTTGCCGCCCTGGGAAGGGTCCCCCGTCGCGATCCTCCGCTCCGGAGCCCTTCGCCTCGGTGGCTTCGCCGAAAATGGTACATTAAGTACCATCTGTCTGTTCAAGAGCAAAATATTTTCTGGTTGTTATATTGGCTGTGCTTGGGGAATTAGGGCTAAAATTTTCTTAGCATTTAGACAAATAAGACACCATTCATCCACTGCCCCCAAGTACTTTTCTCGCAAACCTATAACAAATTGTGGTGGCTTAATAAACTGGGACTCTGTAAGCACTTTGAGAATCTCTAGTTTAGTGTCCAGACTTAAATAAATTTAAAATTTTATTATCGACTTCTACCTATTTGAGCACTAAATACAGGCACAAATACTGCATCTAGTATAAACATATAACAGACTAGAAAACTAGTTTTGTCCATTACAAAATCACAAGGCTGAATTTCAAAGGAAGGATGTTTTCACTAAGTACTGAACTGTATTTCTGTGAAAACTTCAGTCACTCTTTGAATTGTAAGTAACTTCGGGAGTTAATCCTCTCAGATTCAAGGAGGCTTAAACAGTTCTAACCATTTTCCATTATTACAGAGAATTCTGCTGAAACAGTTTGGGTCTGGTTTTTTTTGTGGTTTTCTTTAAAATTTACCCATAGATACAGAAAATTACACTTATTGAATGCGCAAGTAATTCAGGGACTAGTCCAATCCTCAGCTAAGCCAATGAAAGTTTTGCCATTTCTTTCAGTAATATCAGGGATATTGCATTTAGTGTGCAATAGGAATTAAAGCACAATCTTAGCATTTCAGTACAGGCTCCAGCTGTGAAAAGCATTGTGCTGGTTCACTACATCCTTTAGGTCCCCTTACATGACTCAAATAAAATGTAGGTTCATCTTTGTTGACCAGCAATTCCACATAAGACATTGAGAGTAGAAATGGATCTCTTTTAAAAAAAGGCACTGCTGGTATAAAATTGTCCCTATTTCTGGCAGTTTTAATTAAAAGACAGCAAAACCTTTGCTTCATGCCCTCAGAATTACTTTTAGCCATATGAGGTTTTATCAAATTATCAGAGTGTCCATGGGAAAACTGAAACTTACTGAAAAACCTAAACTGCATATATCATTACTAGGCTAAAATAACAACCTGTTGTACAGTGGCATTCTGTTTTAACTGCAATGGGCTAAGGACATCAGCGAGACAAAGTTTGTAAGGAGAGCTACCATCTTCCATTAGCCACCTGGAATTGACAGAAAAATTAGACAGATTTTTGGGCATGCAAACCCTACTTGCAAACCTTGTCTTGTCCTTGTTATAAAGAATAATTCATCCTGAAGGGCTCCAAAAATATATACACAGATGTGAAGACATTCTTTTAGTGGCTAAGAGATTACTGAAGTGTATTTTTATCCTTTAAGACACCCAGTATGCTTGTACTTTTTCTCATGCTGCATACACATTAATTCCCACAGTGTATTCTTTCCAAGTACCTGTCTGCCCAATACTCAGAATTTTTTCTTGCAGGTAATTGAGCTAAATAGGGGAGAAAAAAAAAAAAAAAGGATTATTCCATTTTCAAAGAAATAACTTATTTGTTTTGATAATTTTGTTACTTTTAAAAGTGTCGGTACCTGAGGGTAAGTTCTTTGATAATTCACATCTTCAGAAAACTCTTCAAATTGGCACAAAGGTAACCAGAAGCAAAGAAACAGAAGCCACTGGTGGGCAATCTATAGAAGGAAAAGGGTGAAAGAAAGTAAGCTGTGGAATTGTTCAAGGCTGAACAAACCCAGTTCTCTCAGTCTTTCTTTATATGGCAGGCTTCCTCCTTTAATCATCTTTGTGGCCCTTCTCTGGACCCTCTCCAGCCTGTACACATCTTTTTTGTATAATGGGCACCAAAACTGGGATAATGACTTCTTTACCTCTGCTGGTGATGCCCTTGTTGATGCAACCCAGCATCCTGTTGGCTTTCTTTGCTGCAGCAGCACGCTGTTCACTCATATCGAGCTTGTTGTCCACCAGGACCCCCAGGTGCCTTTCCACAGAGCTGCTCCCCAGCCAGGTAGATCCCAGCCTGTGCTGCACTCCTGGATTATGTTTTCCCAGGTGCAAGACCTTACACTTGTCCTTCTTGAACTTCATAAGGTTCTTGTTAGCCCACTCTTCCAGCCTATTCAGGTCTTCCTGCAGGGTGGCTCTCCCTTCCGAAGCGTCCACTTCCCCTCTCAGCTTGGTGTCATTGGCAAACTTCATCAGGGTACATTTAATCACATCTTCCAGGTCACTTATGAAGGTATTAAACAGTGTTGGGCCCAATATTGATCCCTGGGGGACCCCACTTGTGACAGGTTGCCAGTTTAAAAAGGAGCTATATGCCACCACCCTCTGGATGCAGCTTGTCAGCCAGTTCCCCACCCACCACCAGACCACTTGTCTAGACCGTAATGCATCAGTTTCTCTAGGAGGAGGCTGTGGGAAAAGCCTTGGAGAAATCCAGGTAGACAATGTCCACTGCTTGCCCCACATCAACCAAGCAGGTTACTTTGTCATAGATCAGCTTTGTCAAGCATGATTTGCCCTTGGTGAATCCGTGCTGGCTTTTCCGAATCACATGCTTCATTTGACTTGTGATAACCCCCAGGAGGATTCATTCCATAACTTTCCCAGGGACTGAAGAAAGACAGATGGGCCTATAATTTCCTGTATCCTCCTTTAAGCCCTTCTTGTAGATAGGGGTGACATTAGCCTTCTTCCAGTCTTCTGGGATGTCCCCTGATCTCCACAACTTGTCAAAGATTATGGAGAGTAGCCTCACAACAACACCAGCGAGCTCTCTTAACACCCTTGGGTGGATATTGTCAGGGCCCATAGATTTGCAGAGGTCAAGCTCCCGCAATAGTTCACAAACCAACTCTTCCTTCACTGACAGTGGGTCTGTCTTTGCATCAACCTGGGTTTTTGCTCCCAAGGCCTGGGGCCCAACAGTTCTGGTAAAGACAGGTGAAGAGAATGTTGACAACCTCTGCCTTTTCAGTGTTGCTGCTGATTAATTCACCTCTCCTGTTTAACAGTGAGTCAATATTTTCCTTCTGTTTCTGCTTATTGTTTACGTACCTGAAGAACCCTTTCTTGTAGTTTTTGACATCTCTGGCCAATTCAAGCTGAACTTTTGTTTTTCTAACTGCATCTCTGCACACCCT
Organism: Gavia stellata; assembly: GCF_030936135.1. Taxonomy (NCBI): domain Eukaryota; kingdom Metazoa; phylum Chordata; class Aves; order Gaviiformes; family Gaviidae; genus Gavia; species Gavia stellata. The sequence goes on from NC_082594.1 coordinate 36,783,484, forward strand.
GGCAATGCCCTTGTCGTTCTCAAGGGGTATTCATCTGCTTTTCCATCTCTGGTACACTTCTCTTTTGGTTCTGAGTAGACTCAGAAGCTCACAGTTAAGCCAAGGGGGTCTCTTGCTCTGCCTGCTTCCCTTACCTTTAAAGGGGATGAACAGTTTTTGTGCTTCCAGGAGAGCGTTCTTGAAAAAATCCCAGCACTCGTTAGCTCCTTTATCCTCCATGGAAGCTTCCCGTGGAATCCCTCCCAACCGAGCTCTGAGCAAGCTGAAGTTTGCTCTTCTAAAATCTAGAACCTTTGTCTTACTGCTAACCTTCAGCAGGCTCAGCAGGATCCCAAACTCCGCAATATTGTGATCACTGCAGTCAAGGCTATCATTAACCGAGATATTACAAAGCAGGTTTTCTTGGTTTGTGAGTAGCAAGTCCAGCAGTGCCTCCTTCCTGGTTGGCACATCTAACATTTGTATGAGGAAGCAGTTCTCTACGCGTTCCAGGAACTTCATAGATGACATGTGAGCTGTTGTGTTGTTTTTCCAACAAGTGTCTGGGTAGTTGAAGTCACCCATAAGAACCAGGTTCTGTTCACCCGAAGCTTGCTCAAGTGACCCAAATATTGCTCCATTGGCCTTATTGTCTTGGTTTGGAGGTCGGTAGCAGATGCCTACTGTAAGATCCCCCTTGGAGACTAACCCTCTGATCTTGACCCAGAGGCATTTGATAGGGCTTCCACAATCACTGACTTCTATACATTTAAGGTTCTCCTTAACATAAAGCGTGACTCCTCCTCCTCTTCTTCCCTGCCTGTCTTTACAAAAGAGCCTATAAGCCATCCATCGCGATCATCGAGTCATGTGAGTTTTCCCACCATGTTTCAGCTATTCCTAAGATATCATAACTTTCTGACTGGGCGCGGAGCTCCACTTCCTCTGATTTGTTCCCGAGTCTGTGTGCATTGGTATATATACACTTGAGGTGGTTGGTCTTCTGGTTCTCATCTTGGGAGGCAAAGGAACACTTGTCACTGCTCTGGTTGGCCTGGCTTATTCCCCAATTGGTTACAATGGCTTGACCGTTGCTACTTTGGACCCCGCACCCCAAGTCCTTCAGTTTAAAGCCTGCCTCACCAGGTTGGCCAGCCTGCTGCCAAAGATTCCCTTGCCTCTTCTAGACAGGTGGATCCTAAAAGGCTATAGTCATCGAAGAATGTCCCATTGTCATAAAAGCCAAAACCCTCATGATGGCACCAGCGATGAAGCCAGAAGCTGATCTGCATTATACGTTTATTTCTGGCTGCACCCTTTCCTCTAACTGGTAAAATGGAAAAAAAGATAACTTAGGCACCAATACTTTTCATTTGCACCCCCAGGGCTTTGTAGTCTTCCTTGATTCTGCCCAAGTTCTGGCTTGCAGTGTCATTCGTGCCCACATGAAAGAGTAGCAATGGATAGTAGCCTGTGTTCTTTGCAAGTTGTGGCACCCTCTCAGCAACATCTCGGACCTTAGCTCCCGGAAGGCAGCATGCATCCCGTGATTTCCTGTCAGGCAGGCAGATGGGTACCTCAGTGCCCCTTAACAGAGAGTCACCCACTACGAGCACTCGTCGTTTCTTTTTGCGGTATCCACTGTGTGCTGCTGGTACAGTTTCTCCTTGCAGACCTTGCTTGAGGGTGTTTATAGCTGTTAAAGCTTCATATGGTTTTGGTTGTAATGCTGGAGGGTGGGGACTGAAGCAGAGTCCTGCTTTTGTGGGTCACCAGGGTCCAAGGTGCCTCATTCTCTTTGGCGTCCACCACAGGAGCATGGTTCTGAAAACCACTTATCTATCCCTGTCTCAGCCCCTCTAATACTATGCAGCATTTTAACTGTTTCCTGCAACTCAGCCACCTGATGCAACAGATCATCAACCTGTGCACATCTTTTGCAGGTACTTACCTTTTCTCCAGGAGAAGGGTCTGGGCACTAGTTACAACCTACCGTCTGTACTGAAGCCTCCTTCCTTACCAGTTCTGTCTGGGTGGAAGCATCAGACATCTCAGGGGCGTTGTCTGTAGAAACACTGCTTTTAACTCTGAGGCGAGTGCCCACCATCCTGGCAGAGACCTAGAGCACTTCCCTGGGCTGTGGGCCTACAAGCAGGGTGCACAGCCCTTCTCACGTGCCCTTCTGCACAAAGTGCTGTGCAAACTGCAGCGCCCTCTCGATCCCTGTTTGCATGCCCTGCTCACCACGCTTCTGGTCGCTAGCGCTCTCTAGGGCCATTTAAATCTCCCGTGGTTACTCCTGGCAAAATCCAAGCTGCGACAGCCTCTCTCACGAGAGCTGCCGGCTCCTGGCGGGGCTCTCTGCTCTTCCTCGGGTTTCCCCTCAGCTCCGGGAACTCCCCTGTATCCCTTGATCTAGTGCTCAGCCATAGAACTTACCGTTGCCGCAGCTGCCTGCCTACAGGCTGTTCTATTCAGATGGGAGAATCGAACTTTGTACCTATATAAAAAGAAAGACTTCTTTTTAAAATGCTGACATTGGAAGGCTTACAAAAATCAGTATTACAGCATATTTTAGGAATATTACACATTAATAATGTCCAAAGGTTTTAAGCTTCCTTTTTGAAAATTATTCCCACTACCTGAAATAAATCCAAGTGAAAAAAGAATATTAAGTGAACAATTAAAAAAAAAATTATGGCAAAAAAAAAAGTAATAATATTTCTCAGGCTTTTAATGTCCCCTCTCCCCAAATCTCAACAACATCAGTGTAACTGTAAAAGTTTAACATGAGATGAAAAACAAAGGCTGTCTTGCAGATGTGAAGAAATATTTTACAGGGATAAGAGAAAAGTAGAGGAGGTAGTGGAGTCACCCTCCCTGGAGGTATTCAAGGAGCGTGTGAACATGGCATTGTGGAACGTGGCTTGATGGGCATGGTGTTGTGTGGTGTGGGTGGTTTTTTGTGTGGTGGGTTTTTTTTGTTTGTTTGGGTTTTTTTGTTTTTGGGTTTTTTAATGGTTGGACTTGATGATCTTACAGGTCTTTTCCAACCTTAGTGATTCTGTGATTCTGATTTCAACATTTTTAATAAATATAATCTTCTCTATGGTAGTAAAGTATTCTTTTTACTATACTTTTTTTGAATATGAAATACAAAAAGTTATAGGAGATGATCCTTGACCTTCAATTTTTATTTTATTTTATTTTATTTTATTTTATTTTATTTTATTTTATTTTATTTTATTTTATTTTAAATAGGCATGAGATACATGAGATTAGAGGGGAATGAAGTAACAGCATGAAGTGACTCACCTGAGTTCATAAGGTCACAACAACTCTGACAATGTATTACATGTTGCATTGCAATATGCCTGTATTGACTTCTAGTCCAGGACTGGACCTTTAAATAGTTGCTATCTTGCTATCCAACAATAATTGTGTATATAACATGCAGGTAAAAATGTGCATATAAAAGCCACATATAGATGGGCAAATGATGGCATATGTGGTTGTATTTAAACTTATTCACCTTGAATTTGGGATTAGGATAGAATAAGAAATGTTTTGAAATACACTATATATTTTGCATGTGTCTCATAAACTAACAGAGAGATATTTAAAGATTGTTTTAAGCATCTTAAATATTTTAGTGGAGCAGTTTCTAATTTCTTTTCCCCACCTGTTAAGGCAGGTGCCACAGTCTCTGTGAACCCAGCAATCCACAGCTCAAAAGGAGCTGTAAAGTTTCTGATAATGTGCTAAAACAGTGACTGTGCAATAAAAAGCCAAGTTTTTAATACAAGGACAATCATATTACTTCTTAAATATACAGCATATATAAATACATGTTGTATATTGATGGAGCAAAATCTGGTTTTTTTCAGTGTAATAAGTAAATACATACATTAATGAGCATCATTTTATTAAGTCAAGATCGTTACCCATTTTGTTTTGATGGTAAGCTGTTTGGCCAGTTTGCTTTGTAGTGCTCTCACAGCAGCACACAGCAGTTCTGCCTGAAGAAATAGGTCCTCATTTGCCAATGTACATAAGTGTGTATATGTTGATTATATATGGGAGCATATATGTATTTATAAACCTCTGTGTGTGTGTATGTGTATATATCTACGTATTTGTAAACTTATGTATACATATGTATAGGTATATAGATGTAAGCTGAAGTTTATAAGTACCTAGGTTCATATATATATATATAAAAAACACATCGCAAATATTTAAATATTCTAGATGTACAGTGAACATACTTTCAGAATATCTGAGATTGCTCTGTGGTTCGTAAAAAAATTGTTGTTTGCCTTAGTCTATTATGTACTGAAGCAGTGTCCATAACCTACACATTCAAAAACCAATGGTATTGACACCCTTGTTAGTAGTCTCATAAAAAAAATACTTGTTTGAAAAGAATGACAAACTGAATCCAGCCTGTGTAACCTTAGGCCACTGAGACATGAGCCTGGGGCACTTACCTGTCATGTATCCCTTTACACCTCTAAATCCCCACAGTAACAGACCATCTGCACCCGTAATCAGATGGCCAGACTTTAGAGCAATATTCCTTGTTTATAAAGGGCAATTCTAATTTACAACCAACTCTATTTTGGGAGGTACTCTGGGAGCAAACCTCTGATGCTTTCAGATCAGCCATCTGTCTCCACTCTTGCCAAGTTACCTCTAGGTTATGCTCTTTCCTCTTTTCAGCATATTATCCTGTCTGTTGTGCACTCAGATAAAGAGAGGATCAAGAGAAAGAGCATTTGAGCAGGTAAGACAAGGAAGACTAGTCCTACAATATATGTTTACATACTCTTCTAAGGAGATACAGTTTCAGCGATGGGATGAGGCAGCTTTAGGCACTTTCTTCTGTAGTATTTGCTACTTCTTGTAGACCTGATTTTCAAGGGGAGAGGGAGTGATACAGGGACAGGCCCTTTGCACAGCTTAAAAGCATGAGCACTGCCCACCTAGGTCTGTTCTGTGGGGCTCCTGGGGGCTGGAACATCCCTGTGTGGCCCTGAACATCTCTGCCCAAACTCATCACATCACCCACAAGTGACTCTCCAGAAGAAATTAGCTCTTTTCCCTTACAAGCTGTAGCTACATTTGCCTCTTGAAGAATGGTCTACCAGATAAGGTTGATGCCAGCTTTGCCAGTCTGCAAAATGGCTTATCCTGAAGATAAACTGAGTTTACAGCAAGCTAATTGGTACACAGAAATGTAGTCATTAGGCAAATCCAGTACTTTGCACCACACCTGTGGTTCCTTAAAGGTGTTCACGTGTAAAATGCCCAAGCCATGGCAGGCTGCTCATTGTCCCTGCTGTCTTTATGTGTGCTGATGTGTCACAGAGGTGCAGCAAGTTTTGAACAGATAACAGAGGCTAAATTACTTCCTGAAAGAAGCTGAAGTGAGACCAAGATTTCAGCACATCTCCAAACAGCATGCCATTTCACTCCTCTAAACCCATATCCCATCTATCAGTGAGAGCAGCCACAAGCACCATAATCTCTGCTGCACTAGAAAGGATGTTAGCACTCATGTTTCTGGGAAGAAAAACAGGAAGGCGGGAATAAAATACAGAGGTTTAGGGAAAAGATAGCTAGATCAAGTATTTTGTTATTTGCAAAGAGGCATGAAAAAGTTTTTGCTGCCTTACTTCAGCAGATTGATAGACTGTGACCATTGTAAAACTAGCTCCAATACAATCCACACTGCTATGCTGAAAATGTCAGTCTCCAGAGTAGCACAGTTAGCAAATTTCATGTTTGCTAAATTCACATTTGTATCAGCTGAATATGTAACAACCTAAGGAAAAAAAAAGAAAAAAAAGTTGTAAAGTACCTTTAAGAACAGCTACATTGAGTGGATTTAGCAGTCCGAATACTATTGATACAATGTTGTAAAAATAGAAGTCGGCATAATCATGTCAGCTCTGGGAGTATCTATCTTTTTGTTTAAATAGCCACTAAATCTCTATAGAGAAATTCTGTGAAATGGTACTGAGGCAACATAAAATTTGTTTTGAATAAAATATTACAAGTCTCTTTGAGGAAATACCTAAATATTTATAGTTATGTTATTATTCACTAAGTATGTGAAATATTCAGATGAGCTTGGTTTTGCTTCATGCAATCCCTGCATCATCCAATTCCTGCATCAGTTTCAAATATCGTCTTCTTTACAATGGTGTCAGGGTATGCTGAAAAGAGTGCCAGCTGAATTGCTCCTTCAGCATCAATCTTGCATCATTTTCTTGAGAAACCTGCCTAGTCCTGCTATATCTAAGGCCTCATTAATTCATACCCTTGATATCAACATTACTACTTTGATTATCGGTGTGACTTTCTAATGGTGTTATTATAGAAATATAACTTGCAATGAAGACGAAAGTAATGTTGATATAGCTTATTTTTAGATAAGGAAATAGATGTTCATTCTAGAAGCAACTGCATAGGTGGATGCAGCTACTAGATTTGCCATCTCCCTCCCAGATTCCACCTCACACCTTCCTATTGAAACCACTTGTGGATTAGTATTGCTCTGGTGAAAAAAGAAAATGGGTTAGCAAAAGGCTGTTATGTAAATGGTTCAGGCCTGTGGACAGATATCCTGGACACACCTCCCCTGTTGAGAGATGTCCCCACCCAGCATAGCTTGCTGTTTATTGGCATTTCACAACCAGACTTGATTTAGAACTGTTAAAATGTTCCCAAAGCTTAGTAAAAATCAGCCAAGTGAAGTCAGACCTTTAAAATGCTTGAGCTGATCTGACCAGGCAGAGAATACATTCTTCATTATTTTCAGCATCTAAAGTTCAGACACTTTTCACTTTACATTGCAAAATTTCAATTCCTTTAACAAGAGTTAATGAAAACAGAGGTTTTGATTCTTTATTTCTTCTTTGGAAATGATTTTAAAAGAATGGAATTTTTTTATTTTCTATCATTTACCTCTTTGTTAAACATTCCAGGAAAATTTGAGATTTTGCTGTAAGGATATTTCAAGCAAGTGGGAATTTATGTTAAAATATGCTCCTTAAAGCAATAAATGGCTATGAAAAGTTGCATTTAATTATAAGTAAATGAGTAGAACATTCCTGGTCAACCCACTTTCACTGTGTTAAGAACCTGAATAGATCATATGACTGCTGAAAGGGATATATTTTCAGAATGAGAGTAAAGAAAGTCAGGGGTTTTTTTTGTGAAATACTGATGCAATTCATGTCTCAAACTGTTTCTGAATGCCACAATATAATTCTCTGAAATGTCATTTTTTTTGTATCAGTGAACCAGTTGAGTAAGAAATGAGACTTCTCTAACCTTTGTCTACTTTTAGTGTCACATTCTGTTTAAATCTTTCTGAGGTGCTTAAACACTTAGATAAATACAATTTCTCTTCCATTTTCAGGAAGCTCAAATTGGAAGTGCCAAAATATTATGATATAAGTTGTTCTTCAGGCATTTTAGCTTAAAAGTGCTATTGGCAAAACAGAAAATATCTGAAAATCTGTTTTCATGTAATTTTCTCTCCTGTTTCAGTGGTCAGAGATTCAGGAATTCAAATCCTTCAGATACATTTCATATAACTATTTAAATTTTAGTATTTTTAGAACCTTAAAAATAATGTTTTTGATAACACATATCTATTCTGATTATTTTTTTGTATAAAAAAACCCCCCAAAATAGATACACATATATATATAAAAGGTATACATTGTGATAAGGGTTTCTGTTTGTTCCCTTTTTTTTAAATTTTCTCCTTATTTCATTATACAAATGCTCTATCATAAAAGAGTACATTAACCAAAAACCATTGCACAGTTCAAGTGCCACATATAAGTTAGTAATCTATATGCAAAAGTTTACAAAATGCCAAGTATTATCAACTTCTATGATAAATAATGACTGTACAAGTGTTTGTCCCTGAATCATAAACTCTTGCTGTCATATTCTATATTGAAAAAACTGGAAAGTTGCAGTTTATGAGAAGCGATGTGCTATGGCATATGTATAGAGAACATACATCCTTTATCCTTTGAATTATTAATTAGAAAAATTGTTATTTTTTTTTAACCGTGAATTGCAATTTTACCAAACTTTTAGATTCTGAAGCAATGATTCGTGACCCTGAAATCTTTAGATTAGTTCTAGCTTCAGATATCTAAAATATTCAATGGAGGAATATAATTTACCTTCTTCTATGTGAACCTTTAGAAATAAAGTTATCATGTTTTATATGCTTAATTTGAAGTTTCTTCATATACGTTATGTAATACTAACAAAATATTTGCAAAGAAAACGTGATTTATTTCCATCAAAGTATGACTGTTTCATTTGGAATTATTAATGTAAAAGCAGAGTAGCTGTGATTTAGGGGAATAAGTCTCCGCTTCATTAAAAAAAGAAGAAAAAAGAGAAAAAAAAAGAAACAAAAAAGAAACTCGGCTCCTGTTATCAAGGAGCTAAGAAAAAAACAGGCTGAAAGTATTTAGAGTTTGTAAAAGATATCTTTTCTCCCATTCTTTTGTGATTTATTTCCTATAAGCTATGTTCAGGTACAATACAATTTTTACTATTGTTTTAATAAATCAGATCTATCAGTTCATGTTAACTCTGATTTACCAAAACTCACAAACTCTTCAGGTTTGAACCTAATGCCTATGTTCGTACCAATAAAATAAATAGAATCAGGACACAGATTTAAACCCTGGGCATTTTCTTTACTCTTTAATAGTGAGCTCTCTCCTCATGGCATTGTTTTGGCTTGTGTGAACTAGCACTCTTCCAGGTAATGTTTAGGCCATTGATGGTTCCCAGCAGGCAGAATGGAAAGAGCCACTGTATTCTGGTGAGAAAGGGAGCTGTGATGTGCCAGTAATCCTTAGTGCTGCAAAATAAGCCTATTTTGTTCAATAATATAGTCGTATCAAATGAAACTCTGGATGCTTACGGTAACTCTGTCTCTAGTACCTTACCATCCTGGACATAAATCTAGGAGCAGACTAACTAGCTCTTATTTTTAAACCTACCAGAGATACTGTGGAGGTCATAAGTTTTACTCAACACTCATGTCCTTATGGGTCCTTAGCTTTCCCATATGCAGTTTTCTTGGGACTTAAGGAACCAAAGAGCCAAGAAGTAGCCATAGACATAGCATTTCTCATAATCCATTCACACCTTTGCCACACAGAAGCCTCAGGCAGTCGGTGTTCATGAGAGCCAAGTGGTAAACTACCTACTTCATTGCATACTGGTGCCCTACTGTACCTCTAGGGCCTCCACAGAAACAATCTGGAGCAGCTGTGGCCTTCAGTCATGCCCAGGTTCTTGCTTTTTAGTTTGTGTTTTTAATTAAAAGTAAGTCTCAGACCTCAGAGCTGACTGAGTGATCTGTTGGAAGAACCAAAGTTTTCAGTATTTAATAGGGAATAGACAAATAACTTTAAACTTAATCATTAAAACTTACTGAAATAGTTAAATTCATTAGTTGGTATTGGCAACATCAGATGAACAAAAATTGGGGTAGTGGTAATTTTGAAAGGTTATAATCAGTGGAAATAATAATAATTTAAAAAATCCTAAATGGTAATAACTTAGCTTCATACTTCTGTTTTTTCAGTCAAATTAACATCTGACATTTCTCTGAACCTTTGCTTTAATAGGAGAGTTTAGAAGGCAATTTAGGCAAAATTGCTCTGTTCTGAAGGAGTTATAAAAGTGTTTTTAAAATAAGCCAATATTTTGAAACTGGTAATGACTTAACTTTGTCTACATCTGTTGTTCAGTAATATATTTATGTAAGTCTTACTGTACAGTATGTAAATAGAAGTGTAGTATGCATGTTGCTATATTTTTCTGTTTGATTGTAGTACTCATAATCTGTACCTTTGGGAAACAATGCCTTTAACATCAGTCAGGACCATAAATTTACAAGCTGTAAAAAAAAACCCCAAATCATAGTCAATTTATTCCTAGGAGAGTCACCACAAAAGCCAAACAAGGCTGTTTTAATGTTTTCCCCCCTGTCTTTTTGCTGCCAGCTGACTCTACAGATATCACATATATTGTTTTCATTTCTGTACATTGTAACCCACCTGAGAGTTCATAAAACATGTGCATGTTCCTTGTGATTTGGCAAACTCAGTAAATGTTAGAAATATATTAAGTTTGCACATCCCTGGTAGAACTATTAGGGAATAAGAAACAATGACCTGTACAAGAAGCCAAAATTCAACAGGGATATAAAGTAGATTGATCATAGTAGAAGAAACCTACCAGAGGAAAATAATACAGTATTCAATTTTTTCAGGTCTCACGGTAGCTGTCTAGGCAATTGAAACTGCAACCACAGCTACTTTATTATTATTATTATTATTATTATTATTATTATTATTATACGTATTTAAATAATCTTTGTGACTGAAATTTTTTCTCGTGGACAGTAAGAGTTGAAAAAAACTTTTTTCCAAGTACCTGCTAGTAGCTAGACAAATGCGATATGAAATTAAATCTATTTCATGTGCGAGATGAATTTTGGAGTTATCCGAGTCTGTAAATGGGGGATATAGACATAGGAAAACATTCTCCTAATTTAGATACCTCTGTCAGGTGCATAAAGTTAGGTGAAATGGACTTGGGCTATAATGGCACTTCATCTTTTTCCAGCTGAGGTTGAAGAGATGCAGATCAACATTAGGGACTTCTTTTAATTTTCTCCCCAACACGTAGCAGAGTAAATAGCCATTACCATGATACCTTCCTGAATTACATATAGATTCTTTATTTACCTGGTTCTTTGTTATGTGCTTAGTTCTACATGGAAGAACTTGAAATTTATGAAAAATATTTAAAATTTATAACAACATTTTCTTCCCTACCACATTCTTCTATTAAAAAGTAATTCTGACAAGATTTTCATATAACCCTGTGACTACTGATTCTTTCTGTGATTTTAGGCCTTTAAAGGTATCTAGCTGGAAGGAAACACTAGCTGCGGGGAAGTAGGTGATTATTAGATGAGCTGAATCTCAATCTGTCAAGTCTAATCTTAGATGTTATATCCAGAAAATTCACTGAGTAGCACTAATTTTCAGAAGAGCTAAATTCCAAGCAATCCCTAATGAATTTGGTGGATAATGATTGATAATATTGAAGCACCATTAAAACAGATCAAATATGACATTAAAATTTTAACACCACAGAGAATTATTGTCCCTGCACACACACACACAAAACCCCACAAAAAAACAACAAACAAAACAAACCAGCCAACCAAAGAAGCAAACAAAAAAAAATCTGTGGTATTGGACTGAGTTAGATACTTAATAAATAGTCTGGAGCTATTCTGCACTAGTTGCACTAATATCTCCCAAATTTCTGTCCATCATTGCTGATATATGCCCATATCTGTTTAAGTACATTAAATTAGTCATCAGTAGTAACTTCAAGAACTTATTAAGCTCCAGGTGTTTAATCATCATTTTGGCTTATAAGATTTTGTGAAACCTGGAGATAAAAATACTCAGGCTGTCAGCATACTGATAAATACTTAACTTATTTACTGCCTTTTTCAGATCACTTCAGGGAGGAGTAAACATCATTATGTCCTTTGACAAGCAAGGTAGAATGACTGGCTGAACAACAACCAAGTGAGAATTCAAACAATTGTAATACTCAATCTAGAAGATGACATCAATGCTGTTCCCATTTGCCTAGAAGGAGTTGTTATTTATATGCCAATTAAAATTTGGCCCAGTAATTCTGGTCCACAAACAAGTTGCATAGAAAGTATAAAGTTTGGTATATTCACTGCCTTTGCCCAGCCCTATTCCTGGGATCATATTACCTGGGTCCCACCAGATACATCTGTGCTGTTAAATATAGGAGAGTCACGTAGCAAGCCTGACCCCTTAAATACACACTACTTAGTTGTCAGCTCACTGCATAAGTCTATTTGGGACTGCTCCAACTTACATTCCTTAAGATACTATCTGGACATTGTCAGGAAATAGTTTACTTCCTAAACCTCTCCAAAAGGCTATGAGGTGGACACTACACCATGTTTGGTACCCTGCAACCTCTGCAATGATCTGATGCTCCTTCAAAAAACAATCTTTGCAGCCTCAATCCTCACATGTTCTTTTATGTGCATGTAGCACATATATCCAATTTTATTCTGCCACTATTGAGGGTAACAACATAATCCAAATTTTTTATTTCAGACATACAGAGCTGACAGAATACCATAAACAACTAGGACATAGGGAAATCCCATTAAACTCAGAACACCTAGGACAAAAGGATAGGGCCAATAAATTTTAGGAAGGGCTAAATCAATGTGCCAAGGATTGGACCTTGGTCTTTTAACAGCATATGCATAGCCAAAGACTCTTAAACCAAAACTGCTGATCACAGAGACACTAATGAAGATACAAAGGAGATTTTAACTCCCCTACTTGGATGGCTAACATAAATTATAATCTTAGATTTTATCAAACGTGAATAATCCTGCGTTACTCATTTAATTACCAGGATTATAATGGACAATAGTACTTAAAGAGAAACTACTTCTGCTTAACAAAAGACTAGCAAAAACTATCCCATGTAATTATCTTGTTATATATTTACTTTATATGGGGAAGAAAGACACTTCCTCTCTTTTTAATGATTTTTTTCTATGACATATATTTGTCAAGATAAAAGAATGGTAAAACTTTTGCCACGTTCCCATTCAGTGCTTAACACCTATAGAATCAGTTTTTGCATCTTCTCTCAAAGTCAGCATGAAGGTCCTACCTCCTCCTCTCACTAGATTTGTAATTTTACACTGACCCTCTAAGTGCCTTGACAGCTAATCTGTAGGATATTGGACTGTTGTGGGCCTAAATGAATAATCAATTTCAAGAATGAATTACTTAGGAGCTGAAGAGTGTAGCCTGAAAAATTTAGTGGTTTGCTCCACTACCATATCAAAGGCCTGATACTGTAGTGTGCAATGAGAAACTTTGTCTTTATTCTTAATTTTTCTGCAATGATGTGACTTACTGTTTATATTCTGCCATTCAGTTTGTTGGGTTTTTTTGGTCCACTTGTCAAACCCTTAGGGTGAAATATGTAACAGACATATGCAAGCACATCTATAAACTCCTTTGAAGATTTATATATCACGAGAGGTTAAAATAAAGCAGCCTGTATCTTCTCTTGGGTGAGGACAGATGAAGTTGACATTATAGTGGGTGGCTGCTATAGGCCGTCTGACCAGGAATAACAAGTGGATCAGGCCCTCTGCAGACAGATAGTAGCAGCCTCACATTCACAGGCCCTGGTCCTCATGGGGGACTTCAAACACCCCGATATCTGCTGGACTGACAGCACAGCAGGACATAAGCAATCCAGGAGGTTTCTAGAGTGCATTGATGATAACTTCCTCCTCTTCAAAGGACTGCTTGGAAGAGTCCCATGAGATAAGGCCCTGGAGGGAAGAGGGGCCCAAGAAAGCTGGTTAATATTCAAGGATCACCTCCTTCAAGCTCAAAAGTGGTCCATCCCAACAAATGTGAAGTCAGGCAAAAATGCCAGAAGGTCTGGTTTGATGAACAAGGAGCTCCTGGCTGCACTCACAACAAGGAAGCATACAGAGAATGGAAGCAAGGACAGCTAACTTTGGAGGAATACAGAAACATTGCTCAAGAATCCAGTGATAAAGTTAGGAAAGCTAAGGCCTAAATGGAATTCACTCTGTGCAGTGATGTCAAAAACAATAAGAAGGGCTTCTGTAAGCGCATAGGTGACAAAAGAAGGACTAGGGAAAATGTGGGCCCATTGCTTAACAAGGTGGGGGATCTGGTTACATAGGACATGGAAAAGGCTGGGGTACTGAATGCTTTTTTTGCCTCTGTCTTTACTAGCAAGACCAGCCTTCAGGAACTCCAGGTCCCAGAGACCAGAGGGAAAATGTGGAGTAAGGAAGACATGCCTTTGGTGGAATAGGATCAGGTTAGAGAATACCTAAGCAAACTGGACACCCATAAGTCCACAGGCCGTGATCGGATGCTCCCATGACTACTGAGAGAGCTGTCTCATGTCATTACAATGCCACTCACAATATTCTTTGAACAGACATGTTGACTGGGAGGCATGTCTGAGGACTGGATGAAAGTGTGTCACTCCTATCGTCAAAAGGGGAAACGAGGACCTGGGGAACGACAGACCAGTCAGATCCACCTTGAACCGTAGGAAGGTGATGTAGCAACTAATCCTAGAAACCATTTACAGTTACCTGAAGGACTAGAAAGTGATCAGTAGTCAGCATGGATTCACGAAGGGGAAGCCATGCTTGACTAACTTGACAAACTTCTATGATGAAATGACTGGCTTGGTAGACAAGGCAAAAGCAGTGAATATTGTTTACCTTGACTTCAGGAAGACTTTTAACACTGTGTCCCATAAGATCCTCATAGAGAAGCTGATGAAGTATGGACTAGATGAGCAGATAGCGAAGTGGATTGAAAACTGGCTGAACGGCCAGGCCCAGATGGTGGTGATCAGTTGCACGAAGTCTGGTTGGAGACCATTAACTAGCAGTGTATCACAGGGGTCTATATTGGGTTCAGTTCTGTTTATCATCTTCATGAATGATGGGGATGATGGGGCAGACTGTACCCTCATCAAGTTTGTGGATGACGCCAAACTAGGAGGAGTGGCTGATACGCCAGAGTGGCTGTTGCGCCAGAGTGTCGTGCTGCCATCCAAAGGGAACTTGACAAGCTGGAGAAGTGGGCTGACGGGGATCTCATGAAGTTCAGAATCACAGAATCACAGAATCACTACGGTTGGAAAAGACCTGTAAGATCATCAAGTCCAACCTGGAAAAAAAAAAAAAAAACAAAAAAAAAAAACAACCCACGCAAGCCAACCACCACACAACAACAACAAGGCACAACACACCAAAAACCAACCCACCCAACACCACACAGCACCATGTCCATCAAGCTACATCCCACAATGCCACATCCACACGCTCCTTGAATACCTCCAGGGAGGGTGACTCTACCACCTCCCTGGGCAGCCTATTCCAATGTTTCACTACTCTCTCAGTAAAGAACTTTTTCCTAATATCTAGCCTGAACCTCCCCTGGCGCAACTTGAGGCCATTTCCTCTAGTCCTGTCACTAGTCACTTGGGAGAAGAGACCAACACCCACCTCTCTGCAACCCCCCTTCAGGTAGTTGTAGAGAGAGATAAGGTCTCCCCTCAGCCTCCTCTTCTCCAGGCTAAACAACCCCAGCTCCCTCAGCCGCTCCTCATAAGACTTGTGTTCCAGACCCCTCACCAGCTTCGTCGCCCTTCTCTGGACACGCTCCAGCACCTCCATGTCTTTCTTGTAGTGAGGGGCCCAAAACTGAACACAGTATTCGAGGTGCGGCCTCACCAGTGCCGAGTACAGAGGCATGATCACCTCCCTGCTCCTGCTGGCCACACCATTTCTGATACAGGCCAGGATGCCGTTGGCCTTCTTGGCCACCTGGGCACACTGCTGGCTCATCTTCAGCCGGGTGTCGATCAACACCCCCAGGTCCTTTTCTGCGGGGGAGCTTTCCAGCCACTCGTCCCCAAGCCTGTAGCGTTGCCTGGGGTTGTTGTGGCCAAAGTGTAGAACCCGGCACTTGGCCTTATTGAACTTCATCCGGTTGGTCTCAGCCCATCGATCCAGCCTGTCCAGATCCCTCTGCAGAGCCTTCCTACCCTCAAGCAGATCAACACTCCCTCCCAACTTGGTGTCGTCTGCAAACTTGCTGAGGGTGCACTCTATCCCCTCATCCAGATCATCAATGAAGACATTAAACAAGACCGGTCCCAAAACTGAGCCCTGGGGGACTCCGCTTGTGACTGGCCGCCAGCTGGATTTCACTCCATTCACCACAACACTCTGGGCTCGGCCCTCCAGCCAGTTTTTTACCCAGCGAAGAGTGTACCTGTCTAAACCACGGGCTGCCAGCTTCTCTAGGAGAATACTGTGGGGGACAGTGTCAAAGGCTTTGCTGAAGTCCAGGTAGACAACATCAACAGCCTTCCCCTCATCCACTAGGCGGGTCACCTGGTCATAGAAGGAGATCAGGTTGGTCAAGCAGGACCTGCCTTTCATGAACCCGTGCTGGCTGGGCCTGATCCCTTGGGTATCCTGCACGTGTCCCGTGAGCGCCCTCAAGATGAGCCTCTCCATAACCTTCCCCGGCACCGAGGTCAGGCTGACAGGCCTGTAGTTCCCCGGATCCTCCTTCCGACCCTTCTTGTAGATGGGCGTCACGTTGGCAAGCCTCCAGTCATCCGGGACCTCCCCCGTTGAACAAGGGGAAGTGTCAATTCCTGCAGCTGGGGAGGAACAACATCATGCATATGCTGGGGGCTACCCAGCTGGAAAGCATCTTTGCAGAAAACGTTCAGGGGGTCCTGCTGGACACTGAGTTGAAAAGGAGCTAGCAAAGTGCCCTTGCCCTTACAAATAGGGCTAATGGTATTCCAGGCTGCATTAGGAGTGTTGCCAGCATGTCAAGGGAGGTGATCCTTCCCCTCTACTCAGCACTGGTTAGGCCACACCTGGAGTACTGTGTCCAGTCCTGGGATCCCCAGTGTAAGAGAGACATGGACATGCTGGAGGGAGTCCAAAGAAGGCCCACAAAGATGATGAAGGGACTAGAGCAGCTCACATATGAGGAAAGGCTAAGAGGGCTGGGACTGTTCAGCCTAGAGAAGGGAAAGCTCAGGGGGGATCTTATCAATGTACATAAATACCTGAAGGGATGGTGTAAAGAAGACAGAGCCAGGCTCTTTTCAGTGGTGCCTAGTGACAGGACCAGAGGCAGTGGGCACAAACTGAAACACAGGAGGCTCCTCCATCTGAATGTCAGGAGACACTTTTTTACTGTCAGGGTGACTGATCACTGGCACAGGTTGTCCAGAGAGGATGTGGAATCTTGTTACAAATCTGTAATATAAAAACTCATCTACACAATATATGTAGGTAGGTGAGCAGGCACTTCTTTATTGCAGTGCTGGACGCACAGGGGATCACTCCACGTAGTGTGTGTGCTTAGCTTCTCCGCTACAAAAGTTATATACAATCAAAGTATACATATTCATCATATTTCCAAGAAACAATTAACATATTCATACAATTTCCGAGAACTCATTAATATATGTAAATGCTCGTGACGCATGCGCCTCCAGGTACACAGGTGGTTGTCTAAGGTCTTTTGGTGGTCGTCCATAGTCTTCCTCATGGTGTCCATTAGTTGAACCCAATCTTTGCACATGCTCAGCTTAGTTGCAAAATTCCATTCTTGGAATCTTCCTAAGTTTTCCTCGGTTTACTGACCAGGCCTACAACTTACCATTCTCTTGACAAGCAAATCCTACCTATTCACAATGCTACATTGTTCAACAGTTAGTTTATGATTAAATCACAGATAAATCATACCTAGTTATCATTACACAAAATACATAATTTAATTTTTCATTAATCGCTCTCTTGATTATACCATTCTATCAATATCCATACTTAAAAAAATCAATGGTTATTTCTATTAATATCTATTGATTGGCATTCTTGATATTCGAATCAAGATGAGAAAGGTAAGGAACTTTCCAAGCAGCATCACTGGTGCATATCAGGTCACATTGTTACGGGACTCAGACAAAACTTCTCTATTCGATTCTTCATTGTTCCTTCTCGTTATGATTAGTTCCTTAATACGGAACAGTGACTACCTGGTGAGGTTCCTATGGTTATTGTTTCAAACTTAACAATCCTAACTTCTACATTTGTATTTTATTCTTTTATTTATTAATCAAACTTAACCTTTCTATATGATCAAATCTTGATTATTTAAAAATCAGCATATTTGCAACAATCTCCCACCTTGGACATGGCTCTGGGCACCTGGCTGTAGGTGGCCCTGCTTGAGCAGGGGGGTTGGATGAGATGACTTCCAGAGGTTTCATTCCAAACTCAACCATTCTGTGATTTTGTGAATCTCAGCCATAAACACAGACCTTATCATACATACATTTTGTTTTTTCATGATATTAAAGAATGAATAGTTTTCAATGAACCTACATTTTAAATGGTTCTAGCCTTACAATTTCACCTGACTTGAAAAGAACTTTATTTTTCAGAGGTTCAGTGTCCAATCTTTTTGATTCACATAGCAGGGCAGAAGATTATTGATAGATAGTGGCACTCCAAACATATTGGCACTGTGTTGAAGTAACTATCTAAAGTTACACACAAATACTTTTTCTTGGATTCTACAATTCCAAGATGCATATTTTATGGCTTGCATCCACTAACATTAATCTGAATGACATAACTAATTTGGATAGTGTGTTGCTTGGGAGAGTCAAGTCTTAGCAGTGTGGGACACCAGGGTACTATAACGCTATCACACAAATAAAATGTGATGCAATTCTGTTACTGTCACCTATAGTCTCAGGGTTAGTACAAATATGAACTGTACAATATCACAGAATCAAGGCAAGGAACTGAGTGATCTCTGTTATAAAGTTTGCAGAACTAACCCAAATTTCCAGGATTCTCATAAAATCAGAGATGCCCAAATCAAACAAAGTTTTGAGGTACCAGGTATACTGCAGAGAAGAAATGTGACCAGTCTACTTTTTTTGATCAGTTGCCTCTCTGTAAATCTTTGGTCAATAATCCTGCAATTAGCTTATTTTTATATGTTGCCTTCAGATGAGAATGTTCTTAGTCAGCATCAGGTTTAAGAATACCTTTTCATTAGTGATGATGAAATGTGTCAAGCACTTAATGGCTGTCTTTGAACTTTGCAGTTGAGAGAGACATACCTTTTCCTGCATTTGACACAGAAAGACTCTTATTCCCATTTAAGAAAGAAACAGATCTTTCCTGGCTGATATGCTGCACAGTTTTACTGACTATTAAATCTTGCACAAAAGCTCATTGAATCATAAAACATTTGACAGGAGGTAGCTCTCAACTTTTGCTTCTCTTTAGTTTTCTGTTTCTATCCTTCTTACAACACAGCATTTATTAAGCCTCTTCATGGCTTTTTCTCCATGTGATATGAATTAATAGTTTGTGTCTTATTTCTTATTCTTACTATTTCTAAAAAAAAAAAAGTCTGTGCTGCTTGATCTTTTTTTCTTTTTCACTTGTAATGTAAGAAACATAAAAGACTGAAAACTCTATAAGAATACAAGGAATCCAAAGAGAGATATAAAATGTTAAAGTTTCATAACCATTGCTATTTGTGGCATAGAAAAAGATGGATCAAAGCTGATTATTCCTCTCTATCCTAAAATGCTTGGGCTATTGACAAACATTTAAAAGCACCCTCAAATTTTTATTTTCAATTAAATTATGTGGGTTTTTTCATTTTTACAGAGAACCCATTTTCAGTTTAAGAAACCCTTGGAGGGGGACTGTTGTGTTTTGTTTTGTTTTCTTTTGTTTTTCCTGCTTACCGAAACCATTTTTCTATTTTTTTCTTGGAAAATTGGGAAGCCAAACAAGCAAACAGATTTTTTTAGATAATTACTGTTTCTTTCTGCAGGATTTCTAAATGCATTTAGAGGAAAACTAATGTAAATAGTGGATGCAGCTGCCAAACCATCTAGGTTTGCCTGACTGAAAACTGATTCCACTAAGCCTTCTCACTCCTTCATGAGTGTGTCTGGAATTAAGAAAATATATTTATAAATTTTTATTTGTTTGTTTTACAGATGAAAAAAGGAAACTATCAAAGCAAAAAAGGAATTAGTTAAAATAAATTCCTGTTGAACAGACAGATATCTTCCTACATTTGAACAATATTGAAACCAAATGCAGCTTCAAAATATCCATGTCATTCTTAGATATTGATTTGCTAATGTGCATGTTTATTATTCCTGAAACAATCTGAATTTTTTTTTTTTTAAATTACTGTTTGAACAATTAGAGGAGCCAAACTGAAAAGAAGAAACCAAATTACCAACACTTTTTAGAGAGGTTAACTGGTAACATTTAAAATACAGAAACAGGTCTGGATTTCTTAATTCAAAATATTTATAGATTACAAAAGAATAACTATAATAAAATTGAAATTTGTGACGTTTATCCTTGGTACTCACCATATCATCTAGAAATCATCTTAAAATACAACAGTAATTTGTGCTTCAGGGCATACAAAGGATGAAATCTAGAGTTCACTTAGAACTTGGCTTAAAGCACCTCAAAATTTAACTCAAGAAAATGACCTCTTTTTTATATTTGCTATCAGTTTTTTTCTCCCCTCTCAGCCCTTCCTTTGCGTGTACACACTCACACACACACACACATGTACACAGAGTGCATGGGCAGTCAGAGTTTAGGTACAGCTGATAATTCAATGTATTTAGAAATTATTTTGAATGCTATGGATCAGTTTCCAAAGAAAACAAAATAGTGACATATAGTTTTCATCTTCAGAACTCATTCCTTTTAAAATCACTGAAATCTGATTTTCCATTGTGGCAACTGTAAGCGTTAGCAACATCAAAACACATCCAGAAAGATAAATTGCTAAACATGCCTTTAAAATATTATGCTGAAATGTAATAGGGAAAAGTTATCTGAGACCATAAGGTCAGGGCTTAACAAAGTGTTGAATTTGGCTAATAGTTCTTTAGAAAGCATAGAGGTTAAAACCAAGGCTGATTGAAGTATGTTGGAGTTGGACTCGATGATCCTTATGTGTCCCCTCCAACTTGAGATATTCTATTCTACTCTATTCTATTCTATTCTATTCTATTCTATTCTATTCTATTCTATTCTGTTCTTAGAGTTGAAATATTTTGTAATGATTGAAGTGGAAACTAATTGTGGCAAAATTGGAAGTTATTCTTGAAACTCTAGGTACACAGCTTAAGAGTTAATTTTTTGTAACTTATTAAACGCAGCTAGGAACTACCTGGAAATGTTGTTGCAGGTGATAAAGAAAATTAGATATTATAAAGGGAAAATACTCTATTTTGGTAAAAATTACATCTCAGCTGAGAGGCTAGTGGTATTCTTCATTCATCTAGAATTATCATTTGACTACAGATTTATCAAAAAAACTGTTCTTTTAAGTGTACATGAAATTTATGATTGCTAATATTTATAATGCGGTTGATTTTTTAGGTTTGTCCCTTGAAAATCCAAACTCAAATTTAAAGTAGGTAGCAAATCTGCATATGAAAAATCCAACAACAAACAAAATGTGAGCTATCTTTATTGCTAGAATCAAAATTAATTCCAAAATTAGGCAAGCGTTCTCACACTTGCCATTCTGCAAGACAGAAACAAGATGAATGGCAGTTCTTCTGACATCACCTTGAGAAAGAAGTCAAACAAGTAAGTATTTAATATGCTTTTTATTTTCAAATTGTCCAATTTGCATATTAATTAAATAAGTATAGATGGTGCATATCCCCCACAATAAAGTTATGATACCATTCAATTATCTTAAGGTAGTTTTATTGGCATTTACACTAAAGTGGCATTAAATCATAACAGAATTTAACAAGCACATATTTAAAAAATTGTAAAGACTAAGCAACTATCCTTATAAAATATCTTATGTATTCCAAGTATTAAAACAACCTTTTTCTCTACTCAGTCAAAACACATTCCAGTCCTAGCAAATACATACATCACATTTTTGTCCCACTACTTCATTAGCAAAAAACCGAAACAGTTTCTATGCCAGAATAAAATCACTTTCAGTTGTGTTTGTCACCATCTTTTAAAGTTTTTCTCCAAGTTACAAACCAAAATTCTTTCCTTACTTTTAAGTTTACTTTCTTTACTATTAAGTTACCAGTACACACAAAAGGATACATATAGTATGCATCTTCACCTTAGGTACGGTATTGCCAAGCTGCATCATTATTCTTGTCACTGGAGTGGAAAGCGATACAAAAAAGAAAACTGTCATTTTCTAAATTACCAATGCCATTATTTTCATACCCAAATTCTTCCTGAAGACCTTTTTGGGGTACTTTTAATTTGGAACAACATGGTTTTAGTTGGTGGAATGCAATGAGAATATAAACTTATGTTATGGTTGAAGATGCAGAAGTAAGGTCATTAGCATATAGATGCAATAAATTTTACATCAAGGGCAAATCAGCTTTCAGATGGCTGTTTTACCCTGTTAAAACATTCTCCCCAGGATGCAGATTACTCAATATTCTTGACACTTAATCAAGGTTGGCCAGCATACAGCGAGCAAGCCTAAGTGAAATATGTATCCCAGCAATATTTTAGCTTAACACTATCTTCTGCTAACTTCAGCTTTTCAATCTCCCAGCTTTTCCAGGTTACAGGCAGTATTTGATCATTTTCAGCATATTTCCATATTCTATTCTTTTCTTTAAAATACTTTCATAGTAAATTAAATAAGGTATAGCATTAGGTCCAACCAGGATATCAAAAAATAGAGCACAACCTGTCAAGAAATAGTAATTTTAAAAAACAAAGTGAAAGAAGATCCTGTACATCGTGTGGAAATAAATCCTTTGAACTAAAATAAAAAAGGAAAAAGAAAAGGCAGACAATAAGATTTTCATAATCCCTGGGTAAAAGACAATGTGACTGTTATCACATAAAAAACTCCAAATCACAGCAGGAACTAGAAATCAAGCTGAAGGTTCACTGAGGAATCTGCTTGAGTTTTACCTAGAATTAATGTTGCGTAGAGACATTATTAATTTTCATGTTTTTCATCACAGTGTGAATAAGAACTTTGCAAGACCGTGGGCATGTCTGTAGTATGCAATGTTGTATAGTGCTGAGACTTTTCAGAGGGTGGTGTAACTATGTTTACACAGTGCAGCATGGTGTAAAGGTGTTACACAGTTCCCTACATCAGTGCAGTATTAATACTACTTTATTTACTTTGAGATTAAATAGCTCAGCCTATTCTGCTTCTAACTCTGGAAGTACTGGTGGAATTGCTTTTAGGATCTCTGCATTAGGATTGTGAAATATAGACAGACATAATTAAAAAAAAAGTGATCTCTTCCTACTGCATTCATTTACCCTTTTTTTTTTTGATTCGGTCAATATTTCTAAAAAGAAGGAGATCATTTCATGCCCATTTGTAAAGGCACCTCTCCTTCTGTCCTTTCTCTAGGTTTTCACTCAGTTCTATGGTCTTTTTAACTTTAATTTTCCTCACAGAAATTGGGTTCAACTTGACTGTATTTTGCTCACTCCCAGACCTCAGAAGCTCTTCCTGCTCCTCATTTCCTTTTCCCACTTCAGAACAATTCTAGAGAGGAAAAGGAACTTGTGCACCATTATTGCTTTCACAGGTCAGTATTCTGGGTCAATACATTTGATGGTGATACCAATGGTCAACTAAACAATCAGGCTGTAGAGAGAGTAAATTTTCATTGTGCAGTTAACAAGAAAACTTCATCCAAAATCATAATCTGAGTTAATTTCTTCCAAACATAAAAATGGTCCTTCTTCACTAAAAACACCTTTTTTCTTCCACTTTTGTTCTCCAGTTCAAAAGCATTAGATCTACAGAACCTAAAACTTAACTTCCTTTCAAAGAGCTTGATTTTATCTTATATGTATATCTTGCTTAAAAGAAATTAAAGATGGTGCATAGCATAAATATTTAAATTGCACTTACTATTTAAGTTCTGGTTTCATCATACTAATTCTTTCCAACACAGAGATCTACTGTAAGGCTCTTCAAATGTCCCATTTTTCATCCAGAAGAAAGAGGGATCAGGGTAGATCAGGGCATTTAAGATTTAAGACATAAAAAGAAGTGCAGAAATGTTTGTATTGAAGCTAAGTCCACAGTACTAATTTCTATATTAACATGTTCTTGTAAGAATGTGTGTCTTCACACACTATAATCAGCCTCGTGTAAATTTTTGTTTTAAGTGTAAAATCTTAAATGGCTTGACTTTCAGCTTTAAATTTACAAATGTTGAGATCTCAATTTTTTTTATTTTCATATGTGTTTTGGTCCAGACAACTTGCTAAGGTAGTCTTGAAAAAAAAAATCCTTCCAAAATGCAATACTCGATTTCTGTAAAAAAGTAGGTAACAAAGAAAAACCAACAACAAACTGACCTCTTCTTTTATAGAGAGGAGCCATACCACACAGCTATAGCCAAATCTTTCTGAATCATTCAGAAATTCCAGTAATTTGCTATTAGGAACCATCATTGTATCTGCAGACAGCAGTTGGTATCTTCAGACTTGGTTGTGTGTTAGTTTTACAACAAATCATGCTGAAAACATTTTAATATGTCTATGTGTAACTCATGGTGTAATTTTGGAAGATGAAGGTGAAAAAATTAAACTCCTCTGCTCATAAACAGTATTCCAGCTGTTATCCTGCTGATGTTTCAAGTATTTTCATGTAAATTTATGTTTAGATTTTGAATGACAGCAAAAATCTTCACAGATGGCATAGGTCTCTTATTTCCTTCACCTTGTTTAAGATAAGATCTTAATTCTAGACATAAACCAGTTTAATTACTCTAGAAATAAGATGCATATTTGCATGTGATTTAAAACATATCAGCAAGCATTGGCATACCAAAGTGCACAGCAACATATTTCTCAAAAGTCTTACGGTTAGTCCATTCAGGGCACAGATCTCTCATCCGTATCTCTGTTGAGATAGTACCAAAGTATTATCTTTTAGGTCTTTTATCATTTAATGGAATCTGTCACCCAGACTTAAGTACTTAGAATACCTGGACAAATCATAATTCTTAGTGATCAAAGGCAGGAGTCACGAAAACTAAGTTGATGAGCAAAGACATCACCTAAAGTAGAGTAGGAGAGTCTGGAGGAAAAAGAATGGGACATACTCTTGCAATCCAATCCTCCTTCCCTGCCCCTCTTCAGGACTTAGATACTGTATTCTGGGTAACCTTCTCCTAGTTCAGGACTTGCACCAGGCTAATGAAATAATTTCCAGTGCCATCTGAGGATCCCACAGGGAACCCAAGAGGGCTGCAGGGTAGAGGTGCGTAGGGCCTGTAGGAGACCTGAACTGACAGTGAGAGGTGGGAGGAGTAATCTATGGCATCTACAAGGGCAGTAGGCATCGCGGTTTGAGCAAATGAATTTGCCTTTCAATAGTGAAACAGAGATTCAGCTCCAGATTGTAAGCACCTACATCTTTTAAATTACTATTAAATTAATAAAGCCGAGCAGCAACACAGATTTAGAAACCTAAATGGCAGTCAGGTTGTGCAATTTATCCTTGTCCTTATTGACAATGTATGCCAGTAAAATAGCATTCCTGGTGGCATTCCTGGCCTTCAGACCAGCTGGCACAGACTGGCCACACCTACACCATGAAACTCTTGTATCCTCCCAACAGAGGAGGCTACATGCAAACTGCTTTTTGGGCATAGTTCCTTTGAACCTTTTAAATCTCAAACCATGCCCAGGATTTGCTTGGAAGAGTGATGGCTGGCATAAGGTAAAAACAATTTAATATTATAAAAAAGTCATTCCAGTTCCTAAGAACATTTCCAGGCATTTTTTTTTAATTTTTGTTTTCTAGTTTGGATGGCAACTTGTAGTCTAAAAAAATGAATAGCATTAAAAATATATTACATTACTACTTAATCTAAGAGAGCAACTTTTTCAGTTAAGAGGACTGGAAGATAAATAACAGGATTTTGATGCAAATGCCACCTTCATTCCCTCTGATCTGAAAAAAAAAAAAAGATGTCAAAAATAACATCGGTAGTATTACTGTAGAAAACACTTAGCTCATCTCAACATGGAAACATAGGGAACTGTTTGAACTTAGAAGATTCTGTCTCATTTCCCAAAAAGGCAGATTAGTAGCTACTTGTGCTCAATAGCTCAACAGAGCATTGACAAATTTTCATAGATGTTTAAGTAAGTCAGCCTTAAAAAAAAAAAAAAAAAGGAAAAAAAAAAGAACAGAGGATAGGAATCTCAGTATAAACAACGGCTCAAGGCAATCACCTGTAAAAATTACATTTTTTAAAAAACCTAATTCTTTGCATTTTTCAGAAGATTCAATTGTACCGTAATATCTGCATCCTATCTGTATTCTAGCTCAATCAGTTTTAAAGTAAGATTTGTGCAGTCTACTTTCCCCCATGTTGACCAAAGTTTATAGTTTAAAATAAGGCTTCTGAAAAAGATACAAGGGTTTTTTTGAGATACTGTTCCTCTTAGTGATGACTTTTTCCCATTATACTAACATATAAAACCTAGTCTTTCAATTGTCTCCATAGCATTCCTGATATTTCATCTGCTTAAATCTTTCACTCTTCTTTTTTTTTTGTTGTGGTCTGGACCAAGTAATAGCTCTAGTCACTCAACTGAGAAATATTTGGTGTAACTCCTGCCATTAGTTTCTGGGCCGTTACGTAGCAACATTTTAAAGGCCTGACTTTTCTGACTGGGAGACAACAGTTGCTGCACAAGGTAGCAGCAGACCCAGTGTCAATCCAAAGACCCTAAATGCCAAAATATTTAAATTCAGGAATGAAAGATTCAAGGCCAAGTCCTCCTGTCATAGCAAACCCAGCGTGAGACTGTAGCTGACAATGGAGTTATACGAGCCCAGAGGAACTGTGAGAGCAGAGTCTGGTCCTCAGTAGATCTCTTAAGTCAAACAAATAACTGAATGAAAGATTTTCATGTAAAATATGTGCAAGGTTAGGAGGTTATAGCAATCTCTCCTACTTATCCCCCTCTCTCTGTGACTGAACAATGGTGCAAAGAAATCCTTTTTGGCTTTCAGTGTTTTCACCTTAAGTGAAATGTAGATTTTAAACATAAAATATTTGAAATTAAATTTTTGTAGCTGATCCAAAAGTAAAACCTGTGTATTCACAGGATACTTTTATGATCTTGGGAATTCATTTCACTGCTATGTGCTCTTTTTTTTTTTTTCCTCATCTATAGAACGGGAAAAATGGTCACCTTTCTCAAGGATTCTAATATTGAAAAGCATGAAAAGTGCCATATAAGCAATAAATATTCTTAGACCAATACTGCATTATGCGATCAGTGCAAAACAGTGTGAAAAAAGAGGTTCTATATTGTGATTTTTGTAATTTATACTTAGGCATCAATGTGTTCTACAAATCTTTAAAAATTACCATGTTTATTTCTGTTCTGCAATCACGTCAATTAATCAAGTCAATTAAAAAAGGTTAACATTCTGACTAATTTGCTAGAAATAAACAAATTTTGCTTTTCAGTTGAAAATGTTGCTTTCTTTTACTGGAACTACAAGTATTACCATTAATGTTAGTGTTTAAAGATGTATAATGACATTTTTTGGCTTATGAGGGATGTGGCTTTGCTTGGGATTTTATACTAACCTTCTATGTTTCATGGGTTTTTTTCTGTCACTCCTTTTTCTGATTATTATCTCTAATTGTCATGCTTATTACATATTGATGTTATTGATCGATTAACTACATTAGATAACTTGGTGACATGTTCCACAAATACATTCAAAGACTTGTTCCGCAGAGTGCACTGTCTGCACCCTCTTTTGGGCTTTTTAGACTTTTTTTATTTTTTTCCCAGAAGGGATTAATTGCAGAAGGATATGAAGATGCAGAAGCTGGAATCCCATGTTGTTTATACATTAGAGCTAGATGCCTTTGTTTCTGAGATCAATAGGCACAGATAAGATCTTCTAGGTTATTGTTCCTCTCTTTTTAACGAAAACATTTAGAAAAAGCCACATGAAACATGCCTGAAATATTTTTATTTCTTTACGCAGAATATAAAAAGGAACTATTTCAGATATAAACATCTAGTTGTACAGGGTGAATTTTAAGGTATGATGTAGTTCTCACCTTTTCTTGCTAGTTAAGAAAGCTACTGCTTTCTACTATGTCTTTGTTTTCTTTCATAATTCAGGCACATTATAGGAAGTAGATTCTAACAGGAGTGTGAAGTACTTAGATCCATACTGTAAAATTTTTATTCAGTTTATATTATATTTCAGTTTCAAAAAATTAAAAATAATTGCACAAGTCTAGACAGTCCTGCTAGCAGTAAAATAGTTAAAGAAAGCCTCCATAACTTTTTTGCTAAAATATGCCCATGTTATTATTAATTTAACTAGAATATTCACTATTGGACTTCCATTTTGTTACCTAAGGTAGAATCCATTGCAAAAGAATTTATTCCTGTGAAAAATTACATGTCAGAAAGTGCTGGTCTTACAAAGACTATTGGTTATTACTTCAGCTGGCATTGGAAGAAAGAGGGTCTACCATCTTCCAGTAGTTTGTGGAGCTTTACCCCTACACAGATCAACAGTCTTTCCGATCATATCTTTATGACAAGAAATTAACAGTTATCTTCCACACTTTTGATCAGATGCTATTTCCAAGGTACTAATAGCAAGAGGCAATCTAGTTCTAGTGAGGAAAAATAAGTAAGTAAGTAAGTAAGTAAATAAATAAATAAATAGAAATTTAGTATTCACTGATTACTGAAAATATCAGGTCCCTTTCCTCTAAGTATGCAGCTCTGTATAAGTTTTCTTTACATAAATGATTATATATAGTTATTAGAAATATGGCTATAGTGGATGAGATGTTTCATCTCTCCCAGCATCTTGCTCCCTAGTAGATGGCAGCAGATATGCAGGGAATGAAATAAGAAATAGGACAAGAAAACCCTACAACCCATCTGGATTAAGCAGCATAGAGACTTCTGTGTTGATGTGTTCTTCTAAATCATCATATTTAGCCACAAGTGAACATATTTCCATAATTTTGTTCAACTTCTGTTTGAAAAAACTTAATTTGAAATTTATGGCCTGTGCGATGATTTGTGTCAGTAAGTCATACAGTACTTAAGCATTTTTTTTTTTTAAGTGTTGTTGCTTGCAAAATTTATTGATGTCCTCTTTTCTTTCTTTAACAAGAAGGAATGATTACTAATTCTGAATTCAGTATCTCCATACCATTCATGAATTTACAGATCTCTCATACATGCCTTTGCTTGCCTCAGTGTATTACTGTTGGGACAGAAGATGTCACATTACTTATTGCACCAAATGATAAATTTCTGTCATTGAAATTCTCACTTTATGGAGTAAAATAGCATAAGAAAATTTTTTATCATATTATTTTGACCCAGTGAAAGGAATTAAAATTGCGTTAACTAACCTTCAAGGAACTTAATTAGTATAACTTGCCTACATATTCAGTAAGTAGAAATTAATTAGAAATGTTTTTGCATTTTAAAATGGTTGACATGCAGAAATAATTCAGAATGGACAGAGCACTGTTCTTCTGAGTTTAACTTTGTTTCATTAAAAAATGCATCCCTTCCTTTTCTGGAGAAGAACACTGCCTTCCATCTCCAGTCCTTCATCCATTCTCCATTATCATTGTGTTTCCCAAACAGATTATTCCTTTAGTATTTCAATCATATATTCAGTGTGTTTCCCAAACAGATTATTCCTTTAGTATTTCAAGCATATATTCAGTTGTAAGGGTAAAAAAAAAAAAAAAAAAGTAAATCTTTAATTTAATCTAAATTGTAATTTGAACTCTTGAGGGGATTTTTGAATAAAAATGTCTATTTGGGATTTCCAAAATCATCCAGTCAGGAAAGAGTAGAAAGAAGATTGCTGACAAAATAAAAAACAACCACCAAATGCATCTTCAAGGTGAACTAGGTGGATAGAAGATGGATAGAAGATGAATAGAAGAAAATCTTCCCAGTGACTAACCCTCCCCACCATGCGCTTTTCCCATCTTATTCTCCAAAGACAGCCTCACCAAACCTAGGAGGCAGTAATAAAGTTCCTAAAATGTGTAACACTGTCTTACCTATTTGTACATGCCATGAGGCAGAATATAATACATTCAGAGTACAGTGCTTAATGGAGTATGTAATCAAGATACTTAAAATCTTTCCCTAATCAAGTAAAGTTGCATAAGTTATTTTCATGACTCAGTTCTACAGAAAAAAATGGAAATTATTTTATTGCAATTGACTGACCTTGTTCTAGAGTGTCACAAAGAATAGATCTTCATTTCTAGACCACAGATAAAGAACATTCTCATGAACAATCAAGAAAGCAAAAGAAAACAGTGAAAAGAGAAGGAGGCAAAGGACTGGTAGATTATAATGATACTTGAGAAATTTAAACATTGAGTATACATAAATGAATAACAAGGATCAATTATCATAGAGCATTTTCAATAAGAATAATAGTACATACAAATTAGGAAGGAAAAAAGATGATTCTGTTAAAAACAGGTGTCTATGTCAAAAGAAAGGAAAGCAGCATAATCCAATCACTTTTCATTTAGTCTAACAAAATCAGAAGTGCATGTGTTTAATTCAGCATTCCTTTTTTTTGTAAGAATAGAATGAAAATACATGCATATCACTGAATAATTTTCATGATTTTGCATGAGGTTAAGAATAATATTAATATTTGACTTGCACTGGGGAAGAAATGGCTCAACATTTAAATATTAACACAAACAGTATGAAAATAAACTACAGACCTGATAAAAAATCATCAGTAATACTTTGTGTATGAAAAGATAAGTCTGGAAGAAATAGGTTGCAATACTTCTCCTGATAATAACCACTGTGTTGTCTGAAATCACACTTTCCTATTTTGAGACAACACTACATATTTAGGATAAATTCTATGTTTAGATAATTAGCTGGCTAGCTTCCTGATTCCATTAGAGCTTTATTTCAGTGGTGCTCCTCAAGACAGTCTGTTATTCAATACTCTTTGCAAAATTGAGGCTATGAAATTACAAAGTTTCCAGGTGGCTTTGCAGATTTGCCTTTCCTAGATGATATGATTTGAACTTTAGGAAACGTTCAGTTTTATTTGAAAAGAAAGATAAATTAGTTAGAATGCCATAGTCCAGTTTCCACCTGGTACATCACTGGAAGGTACAAGGAAAATGGTGAATTTCCTTATCCAGCAACAGAATGAGTTTGCAAATATCAATGTATGAATTCCTGATGACACAAATAAATTCACTCACTATAATAATGAAATCCAGGTTTTTCAATTTCTTTCAGGAATGCATACCAAGAAAAAAATCAGGATATAAATAGAAGTGTAATTTGAATTCAGAGACAAAAATGTCTGACACATTTAGACAACAGGACTTTGGGAAATGTGAAAAACATATGCTTAACTTTTGTACAGAAAGTAATGTCATCATATTGGTCCAAACTTGCTAATTGATTGAAATAGTTTAAATCACCACTATAAAAGTACAGCCATCATTTTGCTGGAAAATCCAAAGAGAAATTGAAAATAAAGGATGATTATATGGCTTATCTTTTTTGTCAAAATATCGAAATAATTTGTGATGCAAAGATAACATATTGCCTTATTAACCTAAATAAATGAAAGTTTTTACAAATATAGACTTTAAAAGTTTATTGAAACCATTTACACAGATAATGGAAGAGTTTTCCAATAAACAAGATACTACATATCAATTCTTTCTGCTAAGATGAGAAATCAAGAACGTGGTCAATTAACAACAGATTTCAGTTGTGCAGGCTATAACAATTAATGCTGATTGCAACATATATTTTTTTTTCTTTCCTATTACATTGTCTTTATTTTTTTTCCTTTTGGAATACCGGTAAACTTACTGATGTGTTTTTCTGGTTATCTGTTTTATAATGATGTAATTTCTCTTCAGTCAGTTTGAAAATCTAGAACTAATAGGACTGAAGATAAAAATGTTGACCATTAGGTATGTACTGTTAAGTACAATTTGAGAAATTAATGATGCCAGAAGTCAAACAGTAAAGAATAAATCAGTAAGTGCTAAGTGGGTAAAACTTTGGCATACTTATGTAGACAAGACTTAAGTTTTATTCCTGGAAAAATATCTATGAGTACCTGTATCCAGTATCAAGGTTATAGTGAACAAGGTGAAGATGATGGACTGTGTTGTTAAAGAAATAGTATATAAATCCAGCAAAGTGGTATAACTATGATTGTGTACTGCAGTGTTTATATGTCACATTGAGAAGTGTATATAATGCTGGTTATCATACCAAAGCAAGAAATACAGTAGCTATGCTTGAAAGTGGCAGGTATGAAAGATTTATAAGAGGTTGAAGAAACTGATTCTGTTTTGATGGAGAAAATGTCCTAAATGGAGTTATTAAGATTATGAAGTACAATGATGAAAAAGATCCCAATAACTTTTGAGTAACACTGACAATGCATCTGTATATAAATATATATACTTATATATGTGACCCTGAATGTGGTGACTTTACTATCTACCAACTCCAGACAGTCTCATCTCTGCTGCTTTACATTGTTTCAATCTCAGTTCAGCCTTAAAACTTTGCTCAACTATTGATCCACATTGGCCTAAACTGAGAACTAATAAATTTAGCTGTCTTGTCTGTTTAGAATAGAAGCCTTGCATTTGGATGTTTCATTTGATGCTTTTCCTTTTTTGCATCTATCAATATATCTCCTGCATAGTGATACCTTATATGGAGCCAGAAAAGCAATATATGGACTTAGTAATCCCTTTAATGTTGTTGAAGTAGAATTTAGCAACATTACCATAAATTTATTTGTATATATATATAAAAAAAGGATGGTATCAGATTAATACAGAATAAATGATTAACATACAATAGATGATAACATATAAATCATATTTAATTAGATCATAGTTTCAAATTAACATTAGAAATATACATACACACACACATACAAATACTATGAAAGTTTTTATTAACATTGAAATAAACCATATTCTGCATAGGAGAATCTGAGATAAAATTTTATATTTCAGAAGTTTTATTTAGGTATGTGAGTGAAATTCTTTGTTTTCACAGTAAATCAGTTCATGGAGTGAAAATTGAGGGGTTCACAAAATTTTACTTCTGAATATCGGATTTAGACAGTTATTAGAGCACGCAGTAAGCTAGCGCTCATCTAAGCAGCCGCATAAGTTTCAATTTCAGAATTCCTTTATTTTAAGCTCTCTCTTTAGATTTTTAAGACTTTGGGATTTCTTATTTAATGCTGAGTGTTTTAGAACTTTCTTGGAACAATATGCATATTTACAGTATTATATAACTAAGTTATAAATTACTTTTTTTTATTTAAATAAGGGAACATGTAATGCCTATTTTAGAAAGTTTCATATATTTTTAACTATAAAATAAGAAATCCAGCAAATAAAAGGTGAAAAATGAGATATAACCTTTCTCCCATAACAGGAAAACTGAACAGATCCTTGCCCTTATTATTTTTCACTGCTGTGACAGCAAAGGGCTTACCCAATATCTTGAAGGGTAGTACAATGCAGAAGGAATCCTTGAATAGAGAGCTGTTGAATCAATCAAAACCTCACCTCCTGTCACTAATTAGATTATTGTCTAGAATTAAATAATTCTTTCTTCTTTTTAAAGGGAAGTGACCCACTTCATTGTAGACAACTCACTCTTCTTCTCTTTTAGCATGATCATGGGGGTAGCTGGGAGAAGTCAAGGGCTGACATGAACATGCTCCTTTGGTGAGCCCTGTCTGGGAATTTGGGATCAGTGGAAATGACAGGTTTATAGCCCTTAGAGAGCTCCTGCTCTTCTGAAAGAAAAAAGCGTTAATGAAGTGAGAGTGTGTTCTTGTCTCATACCACCTTCAATCCTCCTTTAGGGATAAAAGAGTTACAGAATCACAAAATAGTTGAGTTTGGAAGGGAACCTCTCTGGAAGTCATCTCATCCAACCCTCCTGCTCAAGGAGGGCCACCTAGAGCCGAGTGCCCAGGGTCATGTCCAAAGAGGTTTTGAATACCTCCAAGGTGGGAGATTCCACATCCTCTCTGGACAACCTGTGCCAGTGATCAGTCACCCTGACAGTAAAAAAGTGTCTCCTGACATTCAGATGGAGCCTCCTGTGTTTCAGTTTGTGCCCATTGCCTCTGGTCCTGTCACTGGGCACCACTGAAAAGAGCCTGGCTCTGTCTTCTTTACACCATCCCTTCAGGTATTTATGTACATTGATAAGATCCCCCCTGAGCTTTCCCTTCTCTAGGCTGAACAGTCCCAGCTCTCTTAGCCTTTCCTCATATGTGAGCTGCTCTAGTCCCTTCATCATCTTTGTGGCCCTTCTTTGGACTCCCTCCAGCATGTCCATGTCTCTCTTACACTGGGGATCCCAGGACTGGACACAGTACTCCAGGTGTGGCCTAACCAGTGCTGAGTAGAGGGGAAGGATCACCCCCTACTTATTTGTTGGGATGGACCACTCTTGAGCTTGGACGAGGTGATCCTTGAATATTAAGCAGCTTTTTGGGGCCCCTCTTCCTTGCAGGGCCTTATCCCATGGGACTCACCTAAGCAGACATTTGAGCAGGCCAAAGTCTGCTCTCCTGAATTGCAGGGTTGTGAGCTTGCTCTTCACCCTTCTCCCTGCTCTCAGGATCCTGGACTCCACCATCTCATGGTCACTGCAACCTAGGCTGCTTTCAACCTTGACACCCCCAACAAGCCCTTCCTTGTTTGTGAGTATGAGGTTCAGCAGGGCAGCTCTTCTCGTTGGCTCCTCCAACACTTGGGTGATGTTCAATCATCTCCAGGAACCTCCTGGACTGCTTATGCCCTCTGTGCTATTCTTCCATCAGATACTGGGGTGATTAAATTTCCCCATGAGGTTCACAGCCCCTACTATAAGTCAATGGATATACATGAGAAATCTGTATTGTCATCTTTTAATTAAAAGGCCGTAAAAGGTATTAATTGGTACGTGATGGTAGGTGCTTGAAATTATCCCGGCTACCTCTCACTATATTGGAATGTAGCAAAAGATATTTTTTTTTGTTTAGAAGATCCTATAATATATTTATGAAGGACTTACTTAACTTTTCTTTTTTTGTTCTTACAAATCCTTTTATAGTGAGAAAATACTTTCCATTCATGTAGCACCTTTTTCCTAGATCCGTATCTTTGCCTGCTTACAGACTGCTGTCATCAGTCACTGATATAGAGTAAGGGGCTTCTCCCCTTTATTGCCTAACCTAGAAAGAGTTTTCAGGTTTGAAGAAGACTTTCCATAGAAAGAAGACACTTTGCCAGAAGGTACATCAGGAGACACTACTGTAATGTAAGTTACTTTAAGTCTTATTATTGCAATAAATTTCTCCTCAGCTTCCCAAGTGAGTGCTTTATTCCTGAATATTCTTGCCAGTTCTCTTTTATTCAGAGAACAACAGAAGTGAGTGAGTAAGTCAACTGAAGATCCTAAACTGTCAGGCTTAGTCATTGATACTAACCTTTATGAACCCTATAGACCCCTGCTTAAATAACAGCTCCTTAAGGAGACATAAGCCAAAGTTATGATTCCTTTTAGAAGGGACTGTTTACTACAGACATTGGAACAGTAGAGTATTT
Organism: Gavia stellata; assembly: GCF_030936135.1. Taxonomy (NCBI): domain Eukaryota; kingdom Metazoa; phylum Chordata; class Aves; order Gaviiformes; family Gaviidae; genus Gavia; species Gavia stellata. Next base: position 36,818,947 of record NC_082594.1, read on the forward strand.
TTTTCAGTGTTTGGGAATGTCTCATGCAATACTGTCAGCTTAGACCGGTAGAAAAATAAACACATTCATCACTTTTATTATCAAATGTGTCAACCTGGGTTGCTAAAGATAGGCTTTTAAATATGTATATAGAAAGGAAATTAATTACAGCAATTCCCTTTGGCTTTGAGTGGGGGTTTTTTTGTTGGTTTCATTTTGTTTTTTTATCATTACCTTTTCTATATAGAGAATATTTAGTCTGGTGTGCCCACATATAGATATCATGTGTCATGATATCTATACATAGCTTTCAGACATACATAGCTTTCAGACACTCATGTTTGAAAGTATTGCCCATCAGTCCATTAAAAATGGAGTCCATCATCCATTCATGGTTGCTTATAGACTCAGTTTTTTGCACTTGTGCATTTTTCTTGTAAAATATGATTGCAAGAACCATTTTTTTAATGAAAATACCATATAGATGGCTATAAACATGTTCAGAGTTCACATCTAAAATTTTAAACTATGTTTAAACATATCAAGCAATAATTAATCTTTAAAGAAAAGGAATTTCGTTCATGTTGGTATCCAATTCTAAAGAGGCAAATTACAGCTATTTCTCCATAGTTCAAAGAATCACAGAATCACTAAGGTTGGAAAAGACCTGTAAGATCATCAAGTCCAACCATTACAAAAAAAAAACCCCAAAAAACCCACAACAAAAAAACCCAAACCAAAACAAAAAAACACACCACAAAAAAAAAAAAAAAACCCACACAACACCCACACACAAAAACCACCACAGTAAAAACCACCCACACCACACAACACCATGCCCATCAAGCCACGTTCCACAATGCCACGTCCACACGCTCCTTGAATACCTCCAGGGAGGGTGACTCCACTACCTCCCTGGGCAGTCTATTCCACTGTGTTACCACTCTCTCAGTAAAGAAATTTTTCCTAATATCCAGTCTGAATCTCCCCTGGCAAAACTTGAGGCCATTTCCTCTTCTCCTGTCACTAGTCACTTGGGAGAAGAGACCAGCACCCACCTCTCTGCAACCCCCTTTCAGGTAGTTGTAGAGAGCAATAAGGTCTCCCCTCAGCCTCCTCTTCTCCAGACTGAACAACCCCAGTTCCCTCAGCCGCTCCTCATAAGACTTGTGCTCCAGACCCCTCACCAGCTTCGTCACCCTTCTCTGGATGCGCTCCAGCACCTCAATGTCCTTCTTGTAGTGAGGGGCCCAAAACTGAACACAGTATTCGAGGTGCGGCCGAATTGGAGGGATTTTTTTTTTTCCACAGTGTGAAACAGTAGTTCCTCCACACAGAAGCTTTACGCATTTGCCATTGATTTAGGTTTTAATAAGATTGTCAAAGTTATTTCATACACATTTATTCATGAGTTGGAAACATAAACCTCTGAAGCCGTATCTTCAGTTCAAAATCTTTTCCCTGGAGAATCTATGGTAATCCATAACTGGTGTTCGTCCTTCTACACAAATGAACTAAACTCCCAGTTATATGTCCCAGTCAGCTATCACAGTTTTTTTTATTTAACAATGGCTATTTTCATCCTAGGCCCTCCTTTAAATGTAGAGGGAGAGATGACATCACTCATTCCTCGGTCAGGGAAACATGACAATGCTCTAGGACTTTATTGTCTAGGACTTTACCTGCAAATACCTCCTGAGGTGATCTAAATGTTCTTAAGTCCATCCCTTTTCCGCAGAGACTTTTTTCAGACTACGTCATGCTCTTTTATTCTTTCTTCCTATATAGAACCCTTGGAGGAATGACTAGATAAGACGAGGAAGTTACCTGAACCTTTGCAGTATGTTTGAACGTAAGAAAAAATTTCTGCCATATACATGTAATGAGTAAAACAACGTATTTACAGTTCTCTACTTGTATGCAACCCTTCACCAATATAAAATCTATGTCTTAGTAAGCACTAGCTTAGATGCTTCTTTTAGAGCATTTTTTCTATGGTAATAAGTTATTACAGAAGGTATAAAAAAACCATGGCATTACAATAACACTGCGTATTTTGATAAATCATTTACGTGTCATTTGCTAAACTTGGAAACATGCTATATAGCTTGGTTTTGATGTTATTTGTATTAAGACAACTCTGCTAACTTCAACAGGAGTTATTTCAGGTTTATATTAGAGAAGAAAATCAATAAACTACAATAATTATTATATTTTCTAACACAGGAATAGAAATAATGAAGAAAGAAATTGGTGACAATTATGTAAACTCTTGTTTGATGAGAGAACTTGGTCCATTATTAGCAAAAAGACAGAATAGGATTAAGACACACTACACTTAAGTGACCTAAGAAGAAAAAATGTATAAGTATAAATTATAGTTATTGATTTTAAAGTTAATAAGTGAATTATTGCACATTATGTGAAATATTTGAGCTGAATTTTTGCAGCAGTGCATGCTAAGAAAACTGGTTGATGAATTTAAGACTCGCTTTTGTAAATTTCTGAATACATAAAGTGACACATATCCTAAAATTAACTACAGTAATTGAATGACTCAGCCAAACTCACTGTAGAAGTTCCAATTTAGGTAAGTTCAAAATCTAGCCATAACAGCGGAGAATAAATAAATACGGTTTGAGTTCTTGAGAGACATTCCTGAAAGAATATTGCAAGCTGCTTGAATAATGCTGAAACACTGTAATGATATCACTTTTTACAGAAATTTTAGGGAAAAAAAAATCCTGAGAGGAAAAATAATTATTTCCTGTTATCTTCTGTTCTCTGAACACACTGCCTGATATACAATGTGGTTCTCTGGGGGTGACTTTTTCTTATTTGTGGCAGACTGAAATGGTCCTGCAATTTTTTAACCACAGTTCTTTATGAGGGGAAAAGCAATCATTGAGTCTTCCTCCCAACCACACCCACCCATTCTCTCTTAATTTTCTCTTGTCCATGGAAACTATACTTAAAGTAATAATGCAGAATAGTAGGTGGAGGAGGCAGAGTCAACACATCTTCAGCAACTGCTATTTTTCAAGTATAGTCAGAGGACAAAAATAATAAAGTTCAAAATAACCCATTTTTATACTTAACATTTCTTCCAGAGAGCTTCACTTCTTGCAGCCAGGTTGGAAATCCCCTGAGGAGACAGGTTGAATGAAGTATATATTTAGTTGAACGCAGACTGAAGCACTTACTTTCCCAGTATTTCCCATTGGTACTGCAAGGACAGAGGAGGAGGAATACATGAGGCTGTGCACTCAACTTCATACAGAAATCCAAGAAATTGCAGGGGATGCCATGGAGGTTAGAGATTTGAAAAATGTGAGAAATTCAGCATCAACCAAGTGTGTAGATTTTACCTGTGTTGGATCAAATCACCTTAAGGTATTATTTATGAAATCAGACACTCTGCTTGGGGTAAAGGAAAGGTATGAAGGATTGTTATTTGCTGTTTTAGCTGTCAGACATACCTAGGCTCACACACTTAAGATAGTTTTGACAGTTATAATAAGGACAGTAAAAGAAGTTGGGTTTTTTTTTAATAATATATTGTATGTTTCTACTTAAGTCTCAAGACTACCTTAAATTTATCAATGACATTAAAAAGTGAGATCTGTAATGCCTGTAGTGCAAAGCTCTCCTAATCAATGCAAAGGTTATGATGATGCTGAAAGGTAAAGGCTTACAGACAGCAAGAACTGGTGGGACAAGTTGGTATCTCCATGAGTTTCTGTTACACAAAATCTTAGTGTGAGTGTCACCAGCCTTCTGGATGGAGGAGTACAAGTTTTGAAAGGACCTTCTGAAATTGTTCTGGAAGGAATGAACACAGAAGAAATGAGCATTGTGCAGTATGTCATAAAGAAATGGTTAAAAGGCTAGATAACGCAATCTGAACCATACACAGGGAGTCTACCAGGAATCCGTAGGAGGAAAAGGAAATGAAGGAGACTTGCAATCAGCAAAATTTCCTGAAGCAAAGGAATTTTTACCATGACAGTATGTATCCCATAACATATAATTTATCCCTCTTATGATAGTCCGTATGTCATAAAAAAGAACTCCTATTCAAGGAAAAAAAATACATTTTTTCATAAATTTCAAGATAAAAGACATTCCCAGACTGTGCAAGACTGAACCAGACATGTTATAAAGAGAACTATGAGTTCCAGTTTGTCAGTGGTGCAGAAGGCACAACATAGCTAATAGCAGCAACCCTGATCCAAGATTTTTCAGAAGCTTCAATAGGATGCTTATAAATAAAATGGGAACTTTATGGGAATTGCGACTAGCCTGAAAGGTAATAACTGTTATCAACACAATCATTTCCCATCTTCATTTGCAGAAATTTCATTCAAAAAGATGGAAGAGTCCTGCCTATTAACAGTAAAGAACAAAGATGATGTTAGGCAGAGAAAACATGCAGAATGTGGCTTCTCCTAAGGTTAAACAGCATGCTACAAAAAAGTATGCTATAGGGGTCTATGATAATTTCTATTTCTCCCATTGAACTCTTTAAAAAAATGTTCACTGTTTCTTCAGCCTTGAAGATCTCATCCCCTCCATTTCTCTCATAACAGAAAATAAAAATATTAAGAAATGGGAGGCAAGCTTTAAATTCTGATTCTTTAAAATCTTATGTTGTAGCAAATCTATAATTGATACATGCTCCCACTAAGGTTACTCAGGAATAACTTTGATAAGTCCTTTTTTTTTTTTAGCTCTTTTGTTTTCTACCTCCTGCTTTCTTATTTTTTGTAAATATATTTAGATAAGCTAACTTCCACTTACAGTTTTAATTACAACTAGTAGAGGGTGTTTTTTTTCTACAGGAAACTGTTATTGCAAATATTACATATTACACAAAGAAAGGTTTTAAGAATTATTTTCTATGATTAATTAAAAAAAATCCACAGCTTCTATGTTATTTTTCCCAGTCCATTACAAGACCTATATTCAAAACCCTTATCAAGTTCTAATAGAAGCTGAAAATCAGGAGCAATATGTAATTCCTTGACATTATCTGACTCTCTTCCTTGCTCCCTTCTTCTCCTCATCTCCCCATCAATATTTAAGAAGCACATAAAAGGAGCAAGTCAATAATTAAATAGAAAGGGTTTCAAATGCAAGTTTCTGCATCTTCTAACTGTATTTGTGTTGCAAGAATTTCTATAAAATGAGAATTTTAACCAACATTGTCAGGAACATAGCTAAGCTTCAGACTGACTTAAAATTGGGTTATTTTATTTCCTCATTTCACTCTGCTTTACTCCATTCTTACTTTAAAGTATTTATGATAAATTCATATTGGATGTATGTTTTAATGTTTGTTTTTTTTCCTTTTTCCCTAGATCTCTAAACACTTGAATACCCTTTTCATAGAAATACAGAAATTTCATGCTAAAATCATTGTACACTGATCTTCTTAGAATCATAGAAATTAAAATAGGAAAAGACTGATTGGCATAGATGTGAATCCCACTACTAGTAAAGTCCAGATCAGCTTAAGTAAAACCCACATTTGCTTCTACCTTCCAGACTAAATATCCCATTGAAATATATTTCAAAAAAATGTGGAAAGTGTATGAAGACCAGTTTGTTCCTGAGTCCTTGTGACAGAGACATTTAGAGACATCGCTCTTAACTGATGAGAGAACGGAAGGCATGAAACTGTGCAGGTCAATATCCTTCAACATGAGACAGTTCACACTGTTCTCCTGTAGAGTCAGAAAGAACTGAATGTCCTTAAAGTTAAAAGCCCTTCTGAAATTCTTTCTGGTATAGCATATGTCTGCTGTGTTCTTAGGAGCATGTCTGTGCCAAAAGAGCTTAACCTAACCTAGGCTGTTCACCTTAGTCAATATTTAGTCAAACTTTACAGATATAGCTCTTTTAATCTTCACTCATAAATCAGTCTGGTTATTTTTTGCTACTCATATGTAAACTCCTTCCAATTTGTCAATATATTTTTGGTAATGTGGTACCCAGAATTGAATACAAGAAGCTTAAATAGCTTTCAAATAGCTGTATCATTATTATTAGTAGTAGTATTAGTAGTATTTGTATTTGTACTCATATTAGTATTATTATTACAAATATATGAATAGGCCCAAAGTTTTAATAATAGACTTTGATTTGGTATCCACAATCAACTGAAAGAGGAATCAATTGTTGATATGTTTGACGCCATTAAATACTTAGTGCTGAGTTACCCTTGCCTAATTACCTGTAAATTAGGTACCTAGGTGAAACCTCTTTATGAGAAAAGTCCTCCGAAATTATGCCTTGATATGTCTGGATTGCCTTTTGATTCATATCAAATCAAATATGAGCAGAACAGATTAGGAATCAGAAAGTCACAGCAGAGAGTTTTAGAGCTGCCAGTACTCTTGTGAAACAGAGCACTCAGGAAACATCTACAAAAGTAGTTTACAAAGGCATTTTTAACACCTTTCATACTAATATGTTTAGGATGTGACAGATGTGAAATCTCTTTGACTCAAAAAGTATTTCAGTGACTTTGGAAGTCCTTGAAAGCTGTAAGGACAACCATGAGCCTGGCATGATTTAATTTTTCTATGCATCTGCTCTACAGACAAGCTGCAGACAGCTCCTAGTAGTGCCTGGCAACGCAATGAGTCTCCCATACATTCTCTAGCAAGCTCTTTAAAAGCATTTAAGACATTTTCTGTTTGTTCAAGAAAATTATATTCTCATGACTCACCAGTGTGTTGTGTACACATTCTGGCTAATAGGCCTTCCAAAAACCTTTAAAGAAAAATTAACGTGAAGTACCGAAAAGGTTGGTAGGACATTAATTGGAAAGGATATTTAAAAGATGAGTACTGTTGTTACTGCCTTTTTATTTCTAAGATTTAAGCAAGCTGATCAGCTTCCTCCTCTAGGGAACAGTTGTGGTACTTTTATTCTAACTGTTTGGGAAAGTGTCACAGCACCAGCTGGTAAATGGGTAAATACCAAATGTGAGGTAGAGTCCTATAGGTCAGTATGATATACAGCGATCCTCTGCAAGCAGTTAGCATGAAAAGTATTGCTATATAAGCACAACAAAGATACAGCAATGAAGTCCAGCACTACCTAAACTGCTGGATGCTGCAATAAGTATTGTAAATGTTTGTGTAAGCATATAAGTTGACAGTTCCTGAGGAAAGGTTTGTTGCAAGGCAGTGAAGGTATAAACAGAATGAGTCTGTGAAAATGAGATATAACAGCACATTACATTCTGAGAACAGTAGATGCAGGTAGTCTTAGCATCACTAAGACCACTAGACAGATGCTTCAAGATAAAGAACTTTAAAACCACATGTATATTAAATTAGCATTATTTGGAGAATTTCTAAAATAGTTGTGTCAGAGATCCTGTAGTGTTCAGTGTTCCATCAAAAAGGAAGGGAAATTTGCTTTGAACATTATTCATTATATGGTATGAAGGGTGCTTCTGGTTCTTTTCACAAACTGTTGTAAATCAAAATAAACACTATTAAAGCTGATGAAGTTAAACACTGATGAAAAGAAAACAAAAACTGTTTAATGAGAATCCAGCCCGAAGTGTTGAGGTTGTACAGAACCTTTACTGTATGTCAGTACCTAGAAAATATAAACAAATTTTCCTGTGACAAAATCAGTGACAGGAGAGCAAGAGTTTATGGAGTACGTGGTGCAAAAGGTCATGATGTTCCTGCCTGTTGATGTACACTGCAAATAAAACTGAAGTGAGAGTTTTCAGAACTGGCATTTTCTCAGGGTTTAATGTAAAGCTGAATCTCAGAGATGAAAAAACACTTATCAAGATGTTCTGTTCTTCTGAATTTAGGCTGATCCCATTCTCAGTAATACAGATCAATCAAGGTACATACTGTTCCTGGAATTACAGATGGGGATTTTGGTGAGACTTTTTCATTGGAAAAATATAGTTTGAACATTAGATAATTTGATATTAGCTAATCTGAAATATAGTTAGTATTTACTTGTAATTAGGTGCATATGTCAGCAGTAGTGGCTCCAAATTTGATTACTTTTCCTGAAGAGTTGTGATTACATGTGGCTACCTACTGTTATTCTCTAATGTGATGCATGAGGAATGCCCATAAAGGAATGTTATCCATAAGCTTACTCCTTCCTGCCCTGTATGTAGGCATAAAGAAAAACTATAGACAAAGCACACAAAGGAAGACTGATTGCATTGACAAGGAAAGAGCAATTTAAGATATTCTAATATGTTAAAATTGTCTCATAATCAATTAACAATTTCTTCACACATTATTTACTGATGAGATATTTTTTCCTCAGGATGACAATATTTGTAAAACAAAAAGGATTGTAAAAGTTCTTTCTTCACAGGTAAGCTTGATGGGGTCAATAACAAAAAAATATGAAGATATCCTCTTTTTAATGACTACTTCAAATTTTATTCTTATTTATTCAAAAGTCAGGACAAACACTATTTAACTTGAAGCATGTGAATGATCCCTTTGATGTGAGTGCATGAAGTTAATCACATGCTCTATTGGATTAGATCATGAATATATATTGACTTCACTGGGTTTCCAGGAAAGGAAAGAGCTTGCAGTCAAAGCCAAGTAGAATAGCTTTATACTTGTGTATGAGTTCTTTGTGGCAATGTATATAAAACTGAGTGGAGAGTATATTAACCTTGCATATTGCATTAATGAAATGAGAAAAAAAAGTGACATGCGGTTAATGACATGTTCAAGAACATATACATCTCTTCTGTAGTCTTGCTAACTGCAAGCACAGGATCATTAAGAAATCATTAAAATTGGGTTAATCAATGAAGTCACTGAATGTCAGTGATTTTCTGTTTCAGGATCCAGTGCTATATATTAAAATAAGTTTCATATTCCTTTATCTTTGTTCTTGGACTTTAATATCAATCCTCAAAAACCAGTTCCATCAGTTAAGAGTAATACCTGCCTTTAAGTAAGATTTAAGGTTAGAAGGTATTTAGGAGCTTATCATTTTCTCATTTCTCATTCTTAAAAACACATGCATCTTTCTGACCCATGGTCAGGCTTATAGTGATCTCATCATAACAATACCTTTGTCTTATCTGAATGCAGCCAAGAGAAGGGCTTTCTAAAAACAACCCTACTATTGGATAAAGACAATATTTATATGAAAGCCAATGTTTATATGAAAATGAAAATACAGGACTTTGTTCACATTTCTACTTACTCACTGTGTGGCACCCTTTGAAATTTCTTAAGCAATTTTAAAAACATTTTTTTTAGTATAAATCACCTTCTGTGCCTGTAGTTAAAAAGAAGTATGTAGTTCAGGATAAACATTTGCAGATTTAACAGTTAATAACATGCTAGTAGAGTTGTGGAAATTAAACTTGTAGCCTGGAAGACCAAATCCATGGTGTGGATTTAATCTTCATTTATAGAAGAGACCAAACAACAAAGAGCAAGTTGGATCTCTTAACGTGGTCTGGAGACTATTATACTCTATCTCTACTGAGTGCAATGATGAAAACAAAATTAAAAAATTAGGTTGTATAAGATTATGCAGAAAGGTATCTCAGATGTAGTGCAAATATATGCATGTTGTTGTTCCAACAGAGGAAGAAGGAAGGAAATAATTTTTTCTGAGCAGTTTAAATAATTTCTTTCTTTTACAGTTTTGATCTTCAAATACAGTTTCTGTGGTTTTATTTTCTTGTAGAAGGAGCAGAGATGTTTGTGTGTACTCCTTCTTTGTGTCATCATGTTGGAACTGACCGACAAAAGGCCCAGTATTAAAGGTTGAAGTTAAATGGTACGTCTGCTTCACAAATAAATATATACATACATAAAAAGAATATATATATATGTATTTCTGTGTTCATAAGCAGGATCTCACTGGTAAGGGGGACATTGTTACAGATATCAGGAAGCTTTGGTATGACATGCACTCCATGCTTTTGTAGGATACAGAAAAGATAAGAGAGTCAAGAAGATAAAGAATATTGATGGTATATTTAAAAAGAGAATAGTAGACAAGAAACAACCAATTTCTAAATTGTCATTTAATGCTTCCCTCAGACTAAAAATATTGCAGTCTCATGTATAATAATTTGTAGTCATTGGTAAATGGTCATTGCAATGTTTCTTCACAGTCTGCCCTTCTGACAGCCCTGTAAAATACACTGTTGAGGCTAGAGAAGTAAAAATTCAAACACTAGATAGATCACTGGCCTAAGAATGCATATTCTAAGCAAAAAGAAGAAAAGTCATAACCCCAGTAATTATGACTTTCTTATGGAATATGCACAGCATAGATAATTATAGATTCATTTTAAAAAAACCATGGTGGGTACATACAGAGTCTAGCTTTTTCCAATGAATAGAACTAACTGAATAGAAAGCCATAGTTTTCATATAGTTTTTAGTAAGCCATCCTGTAGAATTTGTCATGAACTGCTTTCAAAGCTTAAGTAAGTGTACACTAAGACTGTAACTCCTTATTAATTTCTGTAAATTCTAAGCAGATTTCCTATAAAACTGTACTACTTTGTTGTTAAGTTGTGCCTGATTTGTCTGTAAACATGTGCTCCAGATTACGGACATTTGTGACATTGTAGTTTAGATGGAGAAATTACATGAGAGGTAAAAAGCGCAAAAGTGTAAGAAACTGGATCAGCTTTTACAACTCTATTCTTTGTCACCAGGTGATTAAAAATTATCACCTGAAATGTTATATGGATGGGTTTTCCATAGTGCCTAACTTCAGCAGTCCCTCAATCAAGAGATGATATGAAAGGTTTCTAAAACAGAAAATTGTATAAACACAACTAGAAAGTTTGTAGCAGCCCTTGTTGACTACTGTCCTTCAAATACACAGTCTGGCTTCTTGGGAGAGTGGAGTGACCAAGCTAATAGGGACTGATCAGAGTGATTTCCATGCCATACCTGAAAATGAGAATTCTGGTTCTGTGCAACAACTTACAAGAAGTTAGTAGTCAGCTCTTACTCTAAGAATAGAGTGAGTTTTGTTTTGAGATGTAGGTATCTTAAACTGTTGATATAGTTCATGAGCGTACTACTCATATTTCCTTTAACTATTATTTTTTATTTTTGTTTTGTAAATACATAGTGACATCATGTCTATATTTTACTGTCTTTCCTCTCCTTTGCTGGAAGTCTCTAAAAAAATCAGCCAGCAGGAATTTATGTTCTTTCTTCCACAGGAAATGGGCTTCAGTGACAAATTCATTAATTAGACACAAAACTTATATTTGTAAATGTTTTTTTCCTGGAATGAATTCATTAATTATGCTGACTTGATGCTACAGCATGTCAAGAAAGAAAGTAATAAAAAGAGATAGAAAATAAGATAGAGAAGTCTGAACCTTTTAGATGGCTCATTCCAAAGGCTGTTCAGCACTTTTGCTCATAAAGAGTGCACCATGTTTGCTTTAGTGTATTATCACTCAGACTCTCTTTATTGTTTATTGTGGTCATTTATTTAAAGGAACTTTTTATTTTTTAATTCATATTGGAGTTTCACTTCATATGACTGACTCATGCAGTACTGTGCATGTTTAAAATTGTCATAGAATATTTCAGGTTCAAAGATAAAATTACATGTATTTTCTTTCATATGCTACTCTGAGTTCCTCTTTAAAAGTCTTACTTCCCTAGTGACCAGGTTTTTAAAGATGGCTTCAGTTTCTAATGACATGATTTTGCACATGAAAGTAACTACATCTGCATTTTCCACCTTCACAAACCTATCTGTTGTTTTCCAAAAGTCATATGATAAAACATACTAGTAAACTCAAACATAAAAAAACACATTATAATTGAAGTTGTAAAAGTGGAGGTCAGCTGCAGGTAAAATAGCAACATTAAGATATATGCTATTAAAACTCAGAACTGAGAAATTTTTTACTCAAAGACAAAATACACTGAATAGTTTGGAGAGGAAGATTATAGTCCACATTCTACTATCTGGGAAGGGAAGAAAAGAGGTTGAATTCTGTTGTAATTAGGACCAATTATTTTATAAATTTAATTTAAATTCTTATAGATCTTTTCATTAACTTTAGCTCATCCCTTCAGATTAAATAGCATAGCAGGCATTTCAGTCTTCTTTTTTCAGTCTTGAAAAGCTTGAGCCAGTATCTGTCAGAAGTTTTCAGAGCTAATTGAACTATGTTGAATTTTAGCAGTTGAGTCTCTTGCCTTTTTTATTTTGTTAATTATTATTGCTGAGATTATTGTTTTTGTTTAGAAGAGTAGAGAGTTTATGTATTGGCAGTAACCTGAGCTAAAAAGAATATCAGATCCTTGGAATTTGTTATGACACTGTGATTCTACTTGGGGCTGACCATGGATTTAAATATTTTTATACATTTTGTCTATGGTGGCTGATCCCATGATTGAGAAGGAAACTTAATGTTGTAAACATTGCAGACTTTCATCTGTTCTCTGTATTTGATTTATTCTGAAGAATCTGTGCTGATTATTCCGTTACTCATTCACTGACCATTTCACTCACTTCTATTCAGTAGCAAATCAGTTTTTACAACCACAAGACAAAACAAGTAAGCCAGGGAGATGAGAAATAAGAGAGGATGAAGTGGTTTGGGGGAATAAAAGCCTTCACTTGAGGTGGGGCCTGAAAAGAGAGTATTCACCCACCGCTCTGGACCCTGAGACAGAGGCACATGGACCAGGCATCATGTCAGAAACCATGTACACTTCCTTGTGTCCACACATTCCTTCCTCCTTTTCTTCACCCTCCTGTCTCCCTCTGATGACCAAGAATTCACACTCTTCTTCTCTTCTTCCTAAACCAGAATCCCTCTCCACTTCAGAAAATCCTATGTATGCCAATAAACACCTACAACACCAACCACACCCATCACAATGCCAAACTTGCCCTTTTTGGAAGTTACACCTTCCAGTCATTTCCTTCTTCATGGAGTCCTTTTCCACTTTTTTTTTTCCCCCCTGTTTATGCTGTTCCTCTTCTTTTCTAGAAATATTTCCATCATACCTATCTTTTTTATATAATCTCACTCATAGAAGCACGTTTTATGTAATTCTACAAACACTCTGCAATTGTCATATTTCTCTCATATGATTTAAGACATCTGTCATGCTGTGCTGTATTATCCTTATTTCAATGGTTTCCTTTTCTGGGTCTCGATAACTCTTGATCTATCCCTCTATCAACATCTTATAAAAGGTTAGCATTATGAAATTACCTGTGGATATGTTTATATTGTGGTCTCCCTACATACTTCTGAAACACTTTAGCAGCACTTATGATAGTATCAGCCACCCATTGTCCCAACTGGTCATCTAGAAGTATGCCTAACTACTTTTCTAATTAATAAATAAATAGACAGAAATTTCTTCTGTCTAGGCAGCATCAACACTTCAAATGATGGTTTCGACCGTAAAGCTAAAGTGTTTCCCAGAGTGGGGACAATGTTTTGAGCCGTACCCCTGCCATCCCCGGCAGGAGTCTGTGTTGCTCTTTCCTCAGCCAGATATCTGTCTCTCTTTAAGGGCTGCGATTTCTTTTGTTTCTTCCTTCAGACTCTCTAGACTTCTTCTTTGGTTTGTATTACTCTCTCATATCACTCTCCCTAACACAAGGTTGTTTCTTTTTCTGGAGAAACACAAAATGTCCATGAGATACTGTGAAATTGAAATTGTTTTTGTAATGATAATATTGCATTGCATAGAACAATAGTCTTATAAGCACAGTCACTTGACAATCAAGTATAGTCCATATCAGTACAAATTAAAAACACTCTGCTCCTCTTCTCTCTGTAGCACACAGTTTGGTTAGCAGGAGGCATGCTGCCACATATAATGTAGACAGACAAATTATTGACAATGCTCAGTATCCACAACATATTTTTAAGATGATCACCTCAAACACTAGAGCAGATCACCTCAAACACTAGAGCAAAGCAATGTGTTTTGCTTTTTCTTTTCCTTTTTTTCTTGCAGTCCTTTCCCACAGGGTATTTTGAAGGTAGTAGTGGAGGCTTTCAGTAAAATCAACCAACAGGATTTTCTGTTCAGACTGTGACTGCTTATAAGCTTCTCTGAATAGTAAAGCAGTTAGCATGGTTTGGATGGAAAATTAGAATAAAGAGCAAAGGGACACCAGCTGCTAACTGAGAAAAGTGCAAGAAACTGGAACCAGCACTTAATTATCTTTGAGACCTCTACTACTCTGTCAAATCTGGCTAAAATCAATAGATTCAAAAGCTACAGGAACAAGGAAGAAACATACACATGCACAAACAAATGCACCACAGACCTTGCTTCCGTAGTGAACATTGCTACAAAGCCAATTTGACTTATGTGTGCAAGGGATGTTCCATGCTGCTCAAAGCGACAGCATGCACAGTGATGAGTGGCCACATCTGTGTGAAGCAATAAGGATGGTCGCTTGGGTTGCACTGAGACATACCTCATTTGTAGTCTGGATGCTGCACAGCTGCTTTGCTGTACTTCCAGAAACACACACAGTCAAAAAGAGGTTAAGGATACAAAGTCAAAGGTTATTCGATCCAAATGTTTCCCTATTTATTGGGCTGCTCAGGAGGAAATATGGCTCCATAAAGCACACCTATTTCCCCAATACTCTGTAGGCTGGAACAGATGGACAATACCAATCTCTATTTGAATCAAAGGTAAATGCTGTCAGGCTTGTTCTCTGTGGTGCCTCAAAGAATGGCATCTCAGCAAGTTATGTTTTGCCTTGGACAGACCTTAAAACCCCAAAAAACTCAACGCCAATATATCTGTGGACTGGATGAAATTGAGGAAAAAAGCAGACAGAAATAAGTTGGAAGGAGCAAACAGTGTAAATTTCATGTATAAGGCAGGATGGTTACAAGGGTAGCAAGGGGAGAAAGACATAAGGAAACAATCTGCTTATTAGTTCATGGAATGCCTGATTAAGAACTAGACTTACATATTCAGACTTCTTGAAATCATGTCTAACAGCTCAAAATCTGATGAATTACCATTCCTCTGCTGAAAACCCCTTTTATCACATCTACATATATATATATGTATGTATGTATGCATGTATGTGCATATATTTTACCAGTTTAAGTTTTGTCTGATTTTAAAATAATCCTTTTATGGCATTCAGTTTTATCTCTAACTTCATACATAAAGGATTAGATTGACCTGGGTTTAGATCTTCAGAGAATTTTTCTTTTCATTTTAACCTATACTAAGGCGAAAGAAAGTACTATTTTCTCCTTCTCTCACTCTTTTATGTTAAAAAGTTTCCCTTTCTGAACGTTTCCTCCCTGACATTTAAAACATGAATCATCTCATAAGCATGTCTAACTAAACCCAGCAATGTAACAGTAAAGGAATATTTTGATGGATTGGGTTTTATTTGTCCACATCCGTGTTGAAATTGCAATTCCATTTATTATGTGATATGATGATGATGATGATGTCACTCTTTCATGTTAATTCATTTGTCCATTTTCTTGCATACTAGAATGTGGTTTCTAGAGCATATCAACAGCCAGTTGGAAAAGTCCTCCTATTCAGAACAAGACTATACTGTGGATGGTGAGCTACTGATGTCCACTTTAACAGTTCATCCAGTAACCAAGCAATTGATCACTTCAAACTATTTATTTTGAATCACCACCATGACTCCTGACTGATTTTTTTAAAGGAAGGCTCTTTCATGAGCTGACTCAAGGATGGATGGGTCAATTTGTCTAACTACTCATCCATGGGAAAAATCCTGAGATGAGAAATAAAGTATGTAATACAGCGAAAGAGGCAGAATCTTCCATGTGAGAAAGACACTGAGCATATTTCAAAAGGCTTTTCAATAACAATTGACAAATGTAGATTTTATTTTTATTTTTCAAAAAGTGTTTTCTGCTGTTTAAATTAAAGGATTTTTTTTTTTCCTGAGTTCTGTCTACTCTGCTTTGCTTTCACCATGACAGATGCCATAAGCTAAATGTGGGAGGGTTCAGAGTGGAGATAAACAGTCCTAGAAGTGAGAAATTATTCAAGAGGCAGCAAGGGGAGACTAGAACTTTTTCATTGGATAAGCAATGAGATACTTCTACAGTGAAGACAGAAGACAGAAACAGGGTCATGGCTAAACCCTGCCCTGATACAGCTCTCCAAGGAGACAAGGATATACAAGTCATCGCTCCAATATAAACTTCCTGGTGACTCTTCACCAAAGCCAAGTGATCAGTAGTTGTAAAGAACATATTTTTATAGTTAATTTATATATACCTGTAGATTAATGTACATAAAGGATACGTATTTCTTTTTCCATAACTCTGGGTTCCTGTGGTCCTTGATGTTTGTTATTTATTTATTTACTTATTTATTTTTCTGATGGAAAATCCAGTTGTCTACCAGAGGAAACATTTTTAATGCATACCCTTGAATATACAGCACAGTCTGATGGCTATGAAAATGTGATTATCAACTTATTTTTTTCACACAAAATAAAATGTTTCAAATGATTAATGCTTAGAGTATTGTGCATGTGCACTGTTATAATAAACAATAAATGTTAAACTAATTACCCATTAATGTGCGCTTATAAAAGGTATGTGTGTGTGCGTCTGTGAGTTACAAGACAGTTACTTAAACTAGTGTTACTCAGTTCTGAGCCAGGCTATGGTGGGTTAGCCTTGGCTAACAGCCAAACTGCCCCCCAGCTGCTCTCTCACTCCACACACCCCCAGTGGGACAGGGGAACAAAACAGGAAGAACAGGAATGAGAAAGTTCATGAGTCAAGATAAGACAGGGCAATTGCTTACCAGTTACTGTTGTGGGCAAAAAAAGTCTTGACTTGGGGAAAACTGACTTAATGTATTATGTTAAAATAAATATCTAATGACTAATTCAGGTAGTGGGAAACAAAAAGATAAGCATTAAAATAACATTTTTTTCTCCCCCTTTCCCAGGCTCAGCTTCACTCCTTCATGCCAGACTCTTCTACCTCCACCCCAAGGGATGCAGAGGGATGGGGAATGAGGTGTTGTGGTCAGCCCGGAACAGGTCCTCTGCCACTCCTTCCTCTGCACACTTTTCACGTCCTCCTGCGTCGGTCCTTCCATGGGCTGCAGAGCAATCTCTGCTCCAGTACCATGGAGCACCTCTTTCTCCTCCTCTTCTGACCTTGGTGTTTCCTCTGCTGTTTTGGTTTGGTTTGGTTTAGTTTTTTTCCCCTTTCTCTGCCTGTGTGGCATTTTTCGCTCTTTCTTAACTATGTTTTCCCTTAGGCACCACCATCTTGGCTGGGGGGCTCAACTGTGCCCTGCGGTGGATCTGCTGGAGGTGGCTGGAACCATCTGGCATGGAGCAGCCCTTGACCTCTCCTCACAGATGCCGCCCCTGTAGCCCACTTCCACTGCTGAAACTTTGCCGTGTAAACCCATGAACTACATATGACAGTGAATAGTATCTATGGCAGTGTGAAAAGAAGAGATATGCTTGCAATTCTGACACGCATGAAGAGCAAGCATCTGTTCTATGCGGTCCTCTGAAAGCTCTGAAAGCATGATTCTCAGTATACCCTCCTCAAGAATGTTTTTTTACCTAAAAAATAAATCAATAAAGGTAAATTCATGTCTTTTTTCATTTGGTCACTTTGCTACTTTCTCTGCTTATAAGGCACATATTGACAAGGGGTTACATAACCAAAGAATTAAACCTGACTTTGTGGGTTTTGGGAACTATTGGGGATTCTGGAATAGTATGGAGTATTTTTCATCTTATTTGAAAAAAGAAGGAAAGGAAAAAAATTTGAAACATTGATCTATTATCATTGCTGAAGGATAAGGGCACGGTAAAGATTGTAATTGTTTTAATACGTAAAATATATCTGCAATAGAAAGCTGCAATTTGTTTTTCAGTTGTGCTTGCATTTTTCAATAGTCAGAAATTCCTGACTAGCAAAAGTCAGGCATTGAAATGTAAATGTTCGTTTAAACACTTATACTAATTGTATGTGTCTATATAAAGGCAGTCTTTAATTTGTCCATTGTGTATAATAGTTCCTTGACCAAGTTGCATAATTTTTCACATCAAAAATTTCACAGCAAAAGGGGAAGGGGAAGTAGGAGGGGAGAGGAAAGGGAAGGGGAATGGGAAGGGAAAGGAAAAGCACCTTAGGCTGCTTTCAGAAGCTACTTGCAGTCCTCTGCAAGCACTGAGGCAATCTACATCTATCCAGATGTACAGATATGTATAATCCTATATTAGCCTGACAGTGCTGTCTTCCTTTACACAGAAAACTCGCTGGCTGATATAAAATTATCAGTACATATTCCTAGAAAAAAAAAAACAAACCAAACCAAATGTTTTTTTCTCTTTCACCATCGGTATGGAGCCACTGCTTTGCATCAGGCTCAGAGATCCCAACAAATGGTGGTAAGTTATCATAGTTCTAGGAGTGTGCACACCAGTAGGGAGATCAAACTTTGGTACACTGTAGTTATACATATCTTAGCAAGAGGCAAGGACTAATAGAAGATGATCTCTAAAACCAAAGAATTGATGCTGAGAAACTAATGTTTACACAATGCCCTTTTCTTTTTCTTGAGTAAAAACTGGCTTTAGTCTGGTCCCTGCTCACCTGCAGCTGGAAGGCATTAGGTGTGTCCCTGAAGGACATCCTCCAACAGTTTCATCTGAAAGAAATCCAACTGTGTGCTCCAGCAGTTTCCCTCATATGAACCAAATCAAAATGAGTGAGAACCATTGAGAAATTAATTGAAAAGCACATTTCTGATCTAAACTAAAACACCAATGCAAGTTCAGCCTGTAAAATAGTTCTGCTTCCTTGCATTAAATAACAGAAAGTCATTTACTTACCAACATGCAAAATCATGTTACAGTGACTTAAATATTACAAAAAAGGCAAACAGAGAGACAAGAATGGTCTGTTTCATGACATTTAATCTAACTAAGAATTCTAACTATTTCTTTGCAAATTTTTATTATTATTTCTAAGTGTATAAACAGTTCTTCATTGGTATTTACACTGTTTATTGGTGTTAACACTTTGAACTTCTGAAGCCCATTCATATGTGTAATGATATCTGGGATATAATCCAAAATTTCTAACCTAATTATTGTAATTATGATAAAAAAAAAAGAGAAGGAAGATAGAGAGGAGAGAATAATAACTCTTTTTTTCCCACCCTTTGTCTCTCTAGATTGCTAGTCTTTCAGAAGCTGACTTTTTTTAAATCCATGAACTGTAATTAGCACAGCTGAGCCCTGATCTCAGGTCTCTACTTCCATAGCATTAGCAGGAGCTGGCAAGCAAAAGACTTCTATGGTACTACTCCTACACTTAAAGTTATGAATGTGCTTAAGTGCTTTGCTGATTTTGACCTAGATGAGGAGCTGGGAGGGAACCTGCTACTTGAGCCGTGCACAGTAGTTGTTGAGTGTCTGTAATTTCCACCTCATTGATCAGCATATTTCAAGTAGTTGTACTGTCCCACCATATACTAATTGATATTCACCCTCCAGTGATGGAGAAAAAAGCTTTAGATGCAATTTTGTGGTTGTTGCTGTTGTCAATTTTTACCAATTTTGCTAATTATTCTTCACCGTGTTTTAGATAGCCACATTACAATAAATGTTGGTCAACCCAGACATTTGGCTGATAAACTGTTTTAACTGTTTCCTCCAGAAACTGAATTTTCTTAAAGTTTAGTAAATTGAGTGTATATTTAAGATGGTCAGCACTCAAACACTTCACTAATAGAGTTGCATGCTTTACTGATCTTAACAGTTGGATGGTATATTTCATTTGTGTTCATTTGCATAATTTGCTGATTAAACTACATGTTTAATCTGTTGACCTTTACTCTGTACTTATCCCACATTTACAGAGATGTAATCAATGTGCAGACTTTACTGAATGCAGCTGACATCTCAAAGTTTACTTACCCCTTGGAAATTCCATTTAAAGCTATCACACACTGTCTCATTGCTGTTTGTTGGTATTCCTTCTCTTCCTCCCTAAGGTGCACTGATTGGAAAATCAAAATAATCCACATGATAATAAAGAAACAGTATCCGGATTTACCACAGTCTATAGCTAGTCCTGGAGTGAAGTATGCAAAAACACTGAGCTCCAAATTGCCAAGTAAGGTTGTAAAATCAGCAAAACCAGATCCAATGAGAAAAGAATGAACAGACGTGTTATCTTGGGAGTGGGAAAAGGGAATATAAGGTAAAAACAATCATGTGATCAGGGCTTTTTTGGGGGCAGCTATTGAGCAGACTGGCATCTGAAACCAATCTGGAGCACGGAAATAAACCTGCTGTTCTTACCATACCATGCATGCCCGACTCGCTTCTGTGAGCACTGGCTCCTGAAATGCTGCTGCTGAGACATCTTGGAAGAGACAGGAGCTGGATGAAGTATCCCTTACAATTTATTTGCTGAGAAAGAACTAAACAGAGTTCACCTGAAAAGTGAGTCCTGGCAGAAAGCCCTGCGTCTTCTCTCTCTCTCTCTCATTTTGGTCTCCATCTGGGACCAAAATGCAAGAGCAAGGAAGAAATTTTTGGCAAGAGCTATATCCAAACCCCTGTTTGTGGATCAGTCAAGGAGTGACGTTTTTTACAAAATAACTATTTCATCCTCAACACACTGTTATCTTCTTTTGTTATCTTCTGTAACCAAAGATTGAAGTGTTCAGAAGTCTCCATTCTCAACACCGGTAAACCCAATGACTTTTTTTTTCCTGCTATTTGTCACTTATTAAGTGAGGAACCACTTCTTGATACTGAAGGCCAGATTAATTCAGAGAGAAAACAGCGAGTATGTAGGATCTGCCTGGTATTTAAGAGCGGCGTGAATCACATTCTTGGTACATCTGAGGATGACAAGTCATGTTTTACACGTCTCAGAGCAGCTCTGGCTGCAGCTGCAACAGATCTTCAGGGATGTCACTGATTGCCTGAAGACTGGGTCATGGAGCTGGGTCCAAGACAACATTGTTGTGTTATCTTCAGAATGTCATCTGCCAACCTCCTGGCCAGTACTATCCTGCTGCAAGTTGTATAATGAGTTCTGGTGTGGGAGTCATACATGCTGGGGAGTTGCCTGCAGCTGCAAAGCCACAGACTATCTACCACTAAGTGTAAGAATGAACGTTTTTGTCAGTTATGGTGGACATAATGACATTGTTGATGAGATTTATCCCTTTTATCAGTCAATTTGAATCATGGCCTGTCACTGACACTGGTGAGAATTTGTTTTTCTGTTCAAGCAAAGAAATTGCTAGCATAAAAATACAAGCTTATGCTTTCAGAGAATGAGGTGGACATTTGCAGAAGAAAGCCGTGGTAAAGGTTTCAGTTTGTTCAGCTGGAGAATTCACTTTGATTTTGCACATCTATATTCCATCCGAGAATCAGGTTCTATAGGGAACACTATAAACCAGAAGCAGATACTGTAAGCCCATATGAGTAAGGCAAGCTAGCCTGTGGTGCGCTTTTTGAGAATTTAGTAAAAATGAACATGAAGAGCTTTGAGAGCAGAGCATAGACTGTATTGGAGAAAACCTCAAGGAATTCATATCATAACTGAAGCAGCATGACCAGGGGGAAAAAGAGGTTGCTGAAACAAATTCAGTCCCAGATGGGCAGCCCAAGGCTGGCCCAGTCAGTAACAATCTGGATACCTGAGGGCTGTTAGCAGAAATCACAATGTAACAGAAGCAACTGGAATTAAAGCTGAAGAAACAGAAATCAGGAGGTGCCCCGAAAAAATATCTCGAAGTTGCTGAAGTGGAGACCCAGAAGCAGCCAAAATTGATGAAAATGGAGAATGTGCCTGAACTGCTATGGAGGCAAGGCAGTGAACAAGATCCCAGGAGCCTCCACCAGCTGCAGTCACCATCTTTGACAAACTGCATCCACCTTTGGAAGAATTTACATATCTAAGTAGTTTTTTATGCCTACTGAAAGTCTGTACAATTGGCATAAGGCAGCAAAAGACTGTAAAGTATCCTTTTAACTGTCCAGGCAGGAGGGACAAAGCCTATTTCTTTTCAGCACCCTATTTCCACATGAACTTTTTATATTACAATCTGCATAGGGGAAGCTTTATTTAGCAAGTTCAGTATCACTCTGGTATTGTACCACCAGTAATTATGGAACTTGCAGAAGCACAAAGGAATGAGCTTTAGGAAAATATCTATTAATTATATATTTTGATATAATAAAAGGGAGGAACCAGTGATCAACGATGCATTACTGATTTTTTCACCTTTTAGGTAGTTCTGAACTGTGACAAAAATGAAAGAGAGAAGTTTAAGGAACTCACAAAAGTTGAAGAAATAAATACAAAGCCTGCCTTATCTATAAGCTTTTAGAAACTAATTTTCAGGAACAATTTTCAGAAACAGAAAACAGGAAAAATATAGAAACTTCACTATGCATAAAGAAATAGAAGAAAACTAGAACTAATCAGACACGAGCTTAGCTTTCATCTGCAAAGTCGTATAATACCCCGCTTTTGTGTGGATAAACAAAGCTTCTGGAGCCATAATGCCCTGTGTTGGTAAAAAGTTAATCTGAACCTCAGATTGTCCAGCCAAATGCACAACAGAAACCACAGTAAATTATAAGTATGCTTAAGGTGGAGGGAGTCAGATATATCTTATCAAAAGAGCTAATCCCAGGTGAAGCAGTAAGAGTCGTTGCTGTGAAAGAAATAGTAAAAACTAGTAGTGACACCAAGAGAGCAAGAAGGTATAAAAAGCCCCTTCAAAGTCAGAAAACTGACTGTGAACTATGTGGTGTGTTAAATTATAGTGATAACTGTGCAAATTTAATAAGCTACCGTGGCAGAAATATTCAGTTAAAACCTTAGCATTAAGGATTGGAGGAAAGAATTTTTGGAAGAAATTAGAAAGAAAAATAAGTCGATGAGTTTCATCCATTTAGAGACAGTAAGAAAAAGATTATGTGAGAAGTGACTGCACTTGATGCATCCCACTTTTCTTACTAATCTATTACATAATCTTTGCCTAGAGTATCTTTGAAAACAGGAGTCTGTAGAGGGACATCTACATGAGGGAAGTTGGGTTGCCAGTGGAGATCCACAAGTTGTATATGCTAAGTACTGAGCTAAAGCACATCTACCCTTCTGCAGGTTCTCTAGGGCTATAGCAAATTTATGATTAGTTTAAGAAACATTTTTACTAGTCTAATAGGCAGAGTGAAGTAAAGGACTATTGCAGACTGTGATATATTTCAGAAACAGAAAAGGACTGTAGAGATTTGTTTCTTTTTAATAAGGAACAGTTCTCTGGAGCTGAAATGGATATACTCGTTCCATTCTTAAACGTGACTAAAGCAGGGAAGTGTTCATGTCTCTGGTTCCCTTTTCTATCTTTATATATGTCTCTCATATAATATTTACACTGATATTGTCTGTATGTGAATTGTAGAAACATACGGCAAACTATAAATGCATATTCCATTTTAAGGTGTAGTAATTCTTAAAAAACCAACCCTTAGATCACTGTTGTAGTGCACAGCATCCCAATATAATAGAATTCATAAACATAAAAGGGAATTTTCTCCATTAGTGGACTATTTAAAAGATACCACTAATATACCCTGGATATGTTAAATAAATCTAGAAGTCTTGTAAATTCTGTGCTTAAGAAAGACAAGAAAGTCTTCTGGTAGCCTGAATTGCCTACAAAATGCTTTGCAAAGTGCAGAATACTAGACAGCCTGTCTGAATCTAGATGGCTCCCAACATATTTATGACAAAGTGATGCTCTGTTGTCATTGTATTTTCAGTATAACTAAGAAAATTTGCTCAACTTACCTAAAATCTCTGTGTGTAGTTTTTCATATTATGAAAAAAAATCCCAGGTTTTAAGTTTGGGGTTTTTTTAGTTTGTTTCCTCAAACTGATTATCAAAATATTGTAATAAGTTTAATTAACATAGAACACAGTGTGACTACCACTTTTATTGAAAATCAAGAATCCAACTGGATCATCAAAGTGTACAGCTGGATCCATAAAATATCTGGAACATCAGACTACATACTGCAACACATAGGCTATAGTTGTACATTTTTAGGCACTAAAATCTGCAGCTGAATCAATAAAATATTGTTTATCAGGAGGGGATATGAAAAAAAAACTACAATGAAAATGTGCAAGTGAATCACGAAGATGTTAAATGTGACCAGGAAAAAAGGTCAGGCATTATGTAAACACTGTAAGTACTATAGTGTAAGTTGAGCAACAAAATACATGAAAGCAAAACTAACAACATTTGCAAAACACTGTTTCAGAACACCATGCCAAGCAAAAAATAGCCTAGCAGGAATTTAACTTTGAATGGTATTTCTTTGCTGACTGTCCATGAAATGTGGCTGCAGTGATGCTTTTTGGCTATTGCTAACAAAAATCATAAAGAGAAGATAAAGGAAAGGCCGACTCTTTTTATTGGAACCTTTAGTGATGCCTTGTGTTATGTTTGTTTTTTATGGAGTAGCTCACCTTGTCTAGGCAGCTCATGAAGACAGTCATTATTTAGCAAAATAATTACTAGAAGTGACAACTATTCTTGAGTTATCTTTCTACTAGACATTGCTGTTGACTGTCATCGGTACATTGTCTCTATTCATAATTTCACAAACCAGGATCTGAGGCTAGATCTGAAATTGATGTAAGTCACATGTAAGTCAGTCCAGCTCCGCTGAACTTATGATTTATACTAGCAAAGGATTTATGTCAGCTGTGGGTCTGGTCTTCCCAATGTGAATCTGAGACATTTCTATGAAGTTTCATTTCCTGCATCAATTTGCATCAGATAAGGGGCAGATGTGCCAGAGTGCTCCAATTGCTGTGCAGTGACGCAAAGCAGTTATAAACCAAGCTTCACCTGCCAGGTTTATGGCTACTTTGGCATGCTGGAAGACTGCAAAGCAAGGAGAGTGTATCCATGAATGTAGACTCATGCCCCCTACAGCTATGTCATTTTGATTTAAAATTGATTACCCATTCATGCCTTCAATTTTGCTATGTAGGTATACTATGATTTCCTTCTGTCCCCCACAAATACTTTTTTTTCTGAATATGCACAATGACTATAGAGATTTCTTTAGATTATAGATGAAGAGAAATCATACAAGCTTTACAGACTATACTTGTGAAGGAAAAACTCCAGGAATAACTCAATTAAAAGAATAACTCCATTAAAGTCAATTGATTACAGTAATGAAACTATAATACAGTTACAGAACAGGTACATAAACATCAGCAGGGCAATAAAAACATCTATCCACAAAACAGGAACTGCACAGACTAAAAAGAAAGGTACTGAATCTTTTGGAAGTAGATTTACTGTATGTTGGTTATATCTATATGATGGACCAGAATGTATGTTTTAAAATGTTTCGTATTGCTTCTTAGATCTAGGTGACTAGAAAACATAAACTATATAAAATAAGCTTTAGATTAATTGCATTGGCAGATTTCTGTCAGCAGGGTCTTTCTCTTAAAAAATTATCAGCTTTTGTCTGGGCATTCTTGTAATCCACAAGCTCTGCACACTGATACATAATTCTTGATGAATTATTTTTTTAACTTTAATTTAAAGAACCTAAAATAATTTAAAATATGTATTTATCATCAAGAAATATTAAAGTGTTATTATATCACATTTTCAGAGTGAAATTTGTTGAAAAGAAAAATAAGTGGTTATTATTATTATTATGCAACTTACATAAGAAACAGGCATGTTTGGTAATCTATTTTAGAAATCTACTTTAGGATGAGATCAATCATGCCTTAAAAGCTCTTACTCTCACTCTTGCCACTGACAATGGAATTATAGTGGCTAGCTCAGGTGAGGCCATATCCAGCATAAATAATCTAAGGTTAGGTGAAGTTAGTGCCACTCAGAGTCCTAAGAAGAAGGTACTTTCTGCCCTTTGGTGTTTCATTGGGATAACCATTAAAAGTCTTCCTCCGACCAAGTTACTATGCCTGAAACTTTTGTTCAGTCTTCCTCTGTCGTTTAGCATATATTTTTTGTCCACACAGGTGGTTCATTGGCATCAGGATTTCCATGGAAAATAATCCGAACTTCCTACCACTTCAATGGCTCTAACTACATCTAGGGGGTGATATACAGTGTCTTTTCAGAGAATTTTGTCTATCAGTGCCAAACCCCCTGGAAGAAATTATCCACCTGCTTCCCATTGCTATTCCTGTTCTTTCTGTATCTCATTTACTATGCTTCTCCACTTATATTCTTCCCAGCCAAGGCATTCCTGACTCTGTCCTTACCTTCCCTCTCCAAAGCTCCATTTGGATGGAGCTTTCACTAACTGTAGTTCCTAGAGGTATCATCCAGGGGGCTGGTGCTACATTGACATCCTGCCAGCATGTAAATAAACTACATGAGGATGCGTACCCCATATTCATTAAATTTTGCAAGAGTTTGAGCCTAGCTGAAAAGTACGTCAGTTATTAGTGTGAAATCTAGTCTTGTGGTTCTTCACACTATGAAAGTTATTAGCTATTTGCATTTTGTTATTTATTATATTTTATAGTTGAAGTTTAAGGACAAGACAGTTCCCAGTAAGGTGCCTGTTTAAATCAAGAATGTTGTAAGTTCTCTTTCACAAGCATCTATTTTTTTCATGTCTTGACTGGTATGACAGCACTTCTCAGTGGTCACAATCTCTGTTCGCACCACCAGACTGCTGGCTATCAAGCTGGCACAACATTTCCTTACCACCGGCTTCCCATTGCTATTCCTGATTTTTCTGTATCTCATTTACTATGCTTCTCCACCTATATTCTTCCGATCTTTTCATCTTATTGGTATTATAACATACATGTCTCATAGCAGATCTTCTGTTTGCTCACTCTTAATTTTTGCCTTTCTCTAATAGTTCATGGATTCCTGACAATCCTGCTGCTGTTGAATCCTGAAGGTTTTTTTGGTTACCTTGTGCTTTCATTCTTCATCCTTAGGAGGTTTTAACATTACTCTTTCACCTTTTCTCCCAGCTGACTCACTATTCTTTCAGAATACAAGAAAATTCCCTGTGACTCCTCTTCTGCCCTAAACTATTAGGCATTCACAGATATATGTCTCCCAGGTGGTCCTTGTAACATTCAAAAATTGTATATACTATGATATACTTTTAAATGCTATGGAATTTTGTCCCAAAATGGGCTAAATAATGTAACTGGAAACTGGAAGTAACATGACACTTTCAAAAAAAACCCAACAAAATCCTCTTTCTTGATGATTATCTAAAGGGTATCAAAAATCTGAAGATGTAAATTTATCGAATTAAAAAATTAAATCCTCAAAACTCACACTATGAATTACTCTTTTAATAAAGGTCCTTAAGTGCCCCAAATGTTTACCTCTGGACATGACCAAAACCTGCATGACTCTAAGCATGCCTAAGACATAGCATCATTTATGAATTAGATGTTCTTGACTACTTGATATAGTGCTACAGATATGCTATGAGCCAAATAACTTATTACTCCATGAAAAATACAATTGCTTAAACAAGAAGATTTGCGTGTTTGTTCCAAGACGTCCTTTTAGATCGAGATCCGAGCCTCTACTTGCAAAGTAGGATGGGCAAAAAAGGTGTAGAAAGCTTTCCTCAGACAAAGAAGAAAAGTTTCCACCACAAAGGGTTTTCCCTTTTGTCAGGAGATACTGACCTTGGTGGTATTATGACAACTAAGATCTACGCCAGCTTTTAGTTAGTGAGAAGAGGGCAACATACCTACATATAGGTGAAGGGTAGGGATTATGAACTGGGGACTTCAGTTATAACCTTCTATTCAAAATTTCCTATTGCCTAGCTTATAAGAAATACTCAGCATTTCCTAATGGCTTTTATGAGCCACTCAATTCTTTGCAGACATGATACAGAAAATTGAAGGCTTTAAGTCACTAAGAAGTAAGACATATAAAGCTAAGGCACTGCAACAGCTTTAATATTTGAGGAGGAGAGAGAAAAGAATCTATCCTTCAGTCCTGATTTAAAGATTTTCAGATTAAGGGAAATAGAAAGAAAAAGGTGTTTTATTTTACATCAGAATAAAGCCTACATGGTAAAAATAAAACTAAAAAAAAAATCCAAACTTATTAGTAAGTGAGGAAATTAAATTCATGGAGAACTAAAAAGAGCCTAATTGCTATGTATTTCTAAAATGTCTCACTAAGAGGCAATAGATAGCAAAGAATAGCGAGAATGTTAATACCAACAGGACTATCTGTACAATTATTGATGAACCTTTTAAGGGGTCATTCAAAAAATGTATACACATCAATAGGAGAGTGACTAAAACTAGGCACAGGCCCTGGTCCAGTCATTACTGCAGCTGGTGGCAATATGACAAAAGGTCCCAATGATTTCAGTGTTTAAAGGCCACATGTGTCAACTGTTTGCTGAACCAACACATCTTTCTGCTGTATTCCTCACTCTTGCACTGTTACCCTACCTTAGCTCTGTAATATTTACTGAGCTATCACATATCTTTACTGCATCAATAGATTACTTCTCAGTGCATTCACTCTTTTCTGTAAGAAAATAAGCACATAGATCACATCATGCTATGCCAGGAAACTAAGTGGTATATAGAATAATATTCAAATAGTTGATGTTCCGTAAAAAGAGTGTTTTATAACAAAGAAAGCACTGTGAATAAGTAACTGTCCAGATATGAAGTAAAGTGATTTCACATATTTTGTAAGCACTGTTCCTGTTGTCTGTCGGTACTCAGCATGCAACACCACGCAGTAAAGTTTATCTGACGAAGAGGGAGGAATATGAAGTGTCATTGTCATTATTATTGTTGTTGTTGTTATTGTTGTTGTTGTTGTTGTTTTTGTTGTTGTTGTTGTTGTTGTCATTCTTTGGTGGAAGACTGAATGGAGTTGGTATGTGAAGGAGGTTGTCTGAGTCAAAAATATTGCCCCTGTATTAGCAAGGGTAGAATGCTAGCAATATCTTACTTGGAGTTTAGGCAGGTACTAGTCAAGGACAAGATTAGCATATTGTAGAAAAGATAAATACAATATATGAAACATAAAGGAGAAAAGAAGGGGAATACTAAAAATTATTAGATGAATAGAGTAGGAGGAAGGAAAAATCTAAGGAGCTGTTAGTTAACCCATTAAGGGATCTGAATCTTTCCAAGTAAAAGAATGCCATCCATGTTAAATTGTGTTATATTAGTTTAATCTTTGTGTTGTTCCATTACTCTATGTCAGCACCTATAGTGTTATGTTTGCAATCGCTAAACACAAATTCTTGCTTAAACATGGTTTACCCTACCAGTTTATTACTAAATCTACTCAGAATCACTGGCTTGTTCCTGGGTACATCATGTAGGATAATTCAGTGTTTCTCCAAGATCACAAGTTTCTTTCATGGAAAACTGTAACAAACTCAGGCCCCAGAGCAGACAACATGCAACAGGCAAACATAAAGCACAGAAGACTTTTCAGGACAAGAGAAACTCCATCCATCCCTTTCATTAATAGTATTATAGCCTAGCACGTGTAAGCATAAACACAGCTACTATATACATTCCTCAGATCATCCCGTTCATATCTTAGAAGAAATATTCTTTGGGTAAAAGCAAAAATAAATAAATGAAAATAATAAGAAAATAAGTGTCATAATACCTTTCTTCAGAAAACAAATTCATCCAAAACAGCAGCTACATAACTTTCCTAAGAGTGTTTTTCTGAGTAATCTTCTCTTCCACTGATAAAAAAAAAAATGGCATTGCCAGCTTACTGCATAAGTGTTTGGCATTTCCTATTCAATCCCAAAGCTACCCAGGAGAGTTTTGACAAGGACAGAAGTCTCTTGCAGCAGGAAAGATGTAAATTTGACCATTAAACATATATATTTTTCCCCTCAAAAATAAATTAGTTCTGTTTCTATCTAAAACATCCAAGAAAATCCCTTCCAAATGACTGCAGTTTAAAAGTGGTATGCAGATACTGAGCATTGTAAATAATTCTAACTTAAACTGACTTCCTAAAATTAGCCCTGAAAATGG